>NC_090915.1:2969592-3045824 GCF_040956055.1 Brachionichthys hirsutus | reverse complement strand
GGTTCCAAACCTCCTGCAGCTTCTGGCGCCGCTCGTATTCGCTGACGCTCAGGTCGACGGCCGCGATCACCTCTCGGATCTGAGCCAGCGCCTTGGAGAGGTCGCCGTGCTCCTCCGTTTCCTCTGCGGGGGGGGGGGGGGTTCAGAAATCTCGTTTCAGTATGTTTGAAATACTCCTGCACCACAGAGGACGCTTTGTTCTTGACCCCTGCGGCCTTGCGACCAGCAGGGGGCAGCAGACATCTGACCTTGCGTGTATTGTAAGATCCTCTCCAGCAGCACCGGGTACTTGGTGATCCTCTGGGTCACCAGCAAGATGCACTCTGGGATCTCCCTCCGCCTCACCAGGGAGTTATTGCCTTGTTGCTGGAGGAAGCAAAACAGCAGAAGTGAATCTCCGTCTCCCTGAGCAGACGGGCTTCACCTGCGGAGCGAAAGCTCAGATGAAGCACCTTGATGAAGCTCTGGAATCTCTTGTTGTGCTGCTGGAGCTCTTTGAAAAAGCTGACCGCCTCGTTGTGACGGCTGCAGAAATCGCCGTAAACCTGCTTCATTTTCGCTCTGTTTTCATCTGAAAACTGCGAGGGGGGAAAAAAAAAAACACACCGATTCACGCCATCGCCTTTTTGCCACCTGTTCTACCTCGATAAGAGGGCGGCGGCCGACCTGCTGCAGCAGGACGTCTCCTATCCGCCGGATGAGGTAGTTCCTGTGTCCCAGCGGCCAGGAGGAGCCGTACCGCCGCTCCTTCATGGCCGCGTAGAAGGCGTGGTGGAAAAGAAGCAGCTGGTCCAGACAGGGGAAGACCCGCTCCACCGCTCCCATGTCCAGCTGCACCTCCTCCTTCATCCCGCGGCGGAAAATCTCTGCCATGATGTGCAGCGTCTGCAGGTGGTGGAACTCCGTCTGCATCAGCTCTGCATCAACGCGCGCAAGAATGAGGGTTCTAACCAAATCCTGAGACCTCGTCTGTTCATCGAAGCTTTATGGTGTCAATAAAAGGTTTTAAACCGGCGGGGTTTTAAACCGGCGGGGTTTTAAACCGGCGGGTTTTTAAACCGGCGGGGTTTTCCCACCGTAGATGACGTCCTGCCGCTTCACGGCTCGTTTGTCCTGCTTCTTGCAGAACTTGTGCTCCACCGTCAGACTCCACGACTCGGCTTCGTAATCCGTGGCGTCCGCCGACACGTCGCCGTGGATACACGCATCAACACAGTCTGCGCAGACAGGAGCACAAATCAGATCTGTCTCCATCGCACGCCGTAATATTTAGTGAAAACCGTCATTTGGACGCAGACGTCTGTAAATCATTTATTTATGCGTAAAAGGATGAAAATCAATCATACCGTCTCCGATGGAGGAGTCGGTGGAGGACGCCGGCGTCGGCGGGAGTTCCTCGGAGCGGACCGTCGACTTGGAAACGTCAGACTCGGTTTCTGAACTCTCACTCAGCCCCCTGTTAAACGAACGTGGTTCGACTTAAGTCACCCCGGTTGATGAACCGATATCTGTCTGGGACGTGTCCGACCTGTCGCTGCAGCTCCCAGGGAGGGGGCAGGACTGGGCGCCGTTGTCTTTCCGATCCTTGGGGGCCACGAGAGGAAGCGAGGTAGAGACGGGAATGGCACACGGAGGCGTATTCTCTCTCACCGTGAAGTCTGTGGGGAAAAGCAAAGGCAATGAGCGATAATCCGTCACCGGCGCGGCGTGACGCCGTTTCACCATCGTGCCGCGAACTCACTCTGGGGCAGGGATGCCGTCCTGTTCTTCACCGTGGTAACGGCGTACTTATCCTGAAGTTTCTACGCAGTGCAAACACAACGAATGAAAACGCACGGTTGTAGATGAGGCCAGCGCGTGTTAAAGAACTCACCTTCAAACACGGAGGGACGGATTCCTTACAGCCTTTATGGACGATCGCAGTGCAACCTGGGAAAACAAGGAGCGTGTAGCCGTCCCTGACTGTTAGAATGCTGCACATGACATCATCATGCAACCATTAACGATCCATTATAGGAAAAGCAGGCCTAAAAGTAATCATTAGATTCACACAAATTATTCAAATTAAATAAAAATGCCAATATCAAAATTAATAGTAAATATTTATTTAAATCAAAACTACCAAAATAATACAATTTAAAAAATAGTTGTTGAGCTCACTGAGAACCGGCCGTTACTCACTGGAGCAGTGCAGCAGTTCCTTTCCAGACGCCGGTTTATCGCACACCACACAGACGGTGGGACCCAAACAGGAGCCCGTGTTGAACCGATGTCCATTCGGCTGCTTGTCTTTGGCCTCTCTGTCCTTCTCCTTCCCCTTCCCCTTCGAAAACCAGACCAGAGACATGGACATCAACACAGAGGTCACACGGACAGAGTCCAAACCCGGAGCTGGGAACGCTTTCCTGAAGCAGGCTTTGAACTCATAGTTCTGTAAACCAACGGGAATATCTGTCGGGCTTCGGCGCAAACTCTCCCACCACGTGTGAGTAAATACGAGCGCCTGGGAGGAATCTCTGCCGCTTTGTAAACCATAAAAAGAGAGAAATAGAGAGCGAGGCTGCTGACGAGGAAATGGAGGGCGGCATAAATAACAGACGCAGGTCAGGGAGAACTTCCAACCTCTGCTGTGACTGCAACACAGGGAATTAATCATTAAAAGGAACGGCGCAGGACGCCATGTTTGGTCTGTCACGCCGACCTTGGTCTTTATTTACCTCCACCGGCTGCCGTGTTTGGGATCGGTTTGTCCGTCTGTTAGCAGGGAGGACTGGATCCAGTTTTTTCACAGTTTGACCAAATTAGGGGAATAACTGGACTGCGGATGAGGATTGAGAGCCTTTCTAGTTCATATCTCGGGATAAACGGTCGTCGTATTCAACGCCGTGAACCAATTTGGGTTTACCTTGGTCTTATTGCGTGTGCTGGACATCCTGCTCTTCAGGAAACTGAAGGTGCGAATCACGCTGTACTTTTCTGACTCCACCTTCGTCGGGATGTGGTACTTGTCCAACGCCTCCTCTTCGATCCTGTAGAAACATCACAAGGCAATTCCTTTACCCGCCTCGCTTCATGTTAAAGAGTCATGTTAGCGGCGTCCTGGTTTCCTTCTCGCAGATTCAAAGTGAGGACGAAAAGCAAGTAGGACTGGTTTGTGTCAGAAGGGTATGGAGGTTTTAGTCTCGCATGCGGGTTGTCATTAGTTCACTTGAGGCTCGTTCAAGCTCTGCGCTGTGGAAGCAAATTAGAACGAGTGGGAATGTTAGAGGGATCATGCGTGCGGCAACGACGACCGCTGGAGACCGGGTCATGTCTCGTCGGCGTGCCAAGCGTTCCGGCGAGGGTTAGTCTTTCTGACTCTTGAGGATGCTCGTCGATCAGGTTTTCCACGGCCTACATACTCTTTGAGGAACTCAGACAGGGTGAGATGTTGGAGGGACTCCGTCAGCTCCATGTTGCCCTCATCGTCTGCAGAGTGGGATCGCTTAGCGAGCCCGATGCCCCTGTGAAGAACAGCGAACACGTTCAGCGGCCAAGGAGGACTTTTATGACCTCTGAACCCTAATTATGTCTTCCGTCTTCCACTTGGGGGAGCTATTGAGCTGCAAAAGTGACCTGAGTTAAGATTTGTTTTTTTGCCCATATGCGAAGCAGATCCTTTTTTTCCTTTTTTTTTTAGTTCTAATGGTTCTGGATCAGATCCGTATAAAGATCCTAAAGATCAATCCCTCTCACGCAGCGGAATAACAGGCCACAGGAAGCCTTGGGTGACTAAATAATACTAGATTCAACCTTTCAAATCCTAAATCACAATTTAAAACACTTTATTTTAAGTTACATCGTGACATGGAAAGGGTAAAGATGACAAGTTAAGTCTTAGATGGGGAAAAAAGAGGAATGTGCATTTTAAAAATAGGGCTGGAACCGGTTCAGGGTGCAGGAGGATCGTAAATAGAAACACATGAAAATGATCAGCTCTGCTTGAAAAGGACCAAAGAGACGGCAGCAAACTCCTCGCCGTCGCCCCGGCAACCCCGTCGCAGATATACACCGCTCCCGGCGCTAGAGGTTCCGTATCTTGCAAAACATATTGTGATATTAATTAAGATCCCAGCTGAGCAAGGGCAACAACACAATGGGATGAGTAAATTCATATTCGGTCAGAGGAAGTGAAAAAAAGGCTTTTGGGATACGATGAAATTTGAGTAGGAATTAAAAAAAGTCCAGCATAAATACCTTTTTTCATGTGCCTGCTCCGGTATACTGGAGACTCTTTGCTCTGTGGACATAACAAATGAGGAGAAGTTGCAAAACTAATTATTCATCAACCAATCATACAGACGACGCCCTACGAGGTCAATCAATCAATCAGCAGGGTTAATACTATAAAGTTGGGAGTTTGTTCTCAGCTAATATCGAAACATCTGGGCAGATACAGGCAGGACAGACACGTAAAGCCGCAGCACAGACACAAAACCGCGACCCCTCAGAGAAACCTCATGTATGTTTTCATGTCAAAACCCTCACCGCCATCCGACTACAAAAGAGCGCCACTCGCTGACACGCCAAGGTTATTACAGCTCCATGAATGTACATTAAATTAGATTTTGAGAAAAGCAGTAGTTGGTGTTAAATTTTTATTCTGTGTTGGACGGGGAGGATTTATTTTGTGTGTTTTATGAATAAGTTACACAAACCTCATCATTAGAGAAATACATTAGAGATGCTTTAAAATACTTTTTTAAGACTCAAACGTTTCAGTTGAATCATTCTACAATAATAACCTTGACTCCCCACATACAGACCCACAAACACAAGCGCTGGCGGCGGCGTGCTAGCCATGCTAGGTCTTGACAGCTGCATGTGTCCAGTACTTACTACCAGGGTGTAGCAGAGACAGAGATTTAGACAAAGAGAGGGTCTGAAGGAGAGATCGGCTGTGGGCGACACTGTGGAGCACGGCATCTACAGGGCGACAGAACCAAACTATCACCACGTGCAGTCAACGCCACGCTAACTAGCGCTGCTTCCTACGGGGGGGGGGGTCCGGGCCCACTGGGAGTAATTGGACAGAAAAAGCTGAGATGGTCAATGAATGGAGTAATTTGACATTTTGAATAATATTTGTATTTGCTTTGAGGTGATCGATACCACTCTTTCTTTCTTTGCTGCCCTACTGTTTGACTGTTTGACCATGAAAACATAAACAAACAAGAAAATAAATACAAAAAAACATGACGCAAACAAGTGAAATTGGAAGTGTTAATAATTAGACCTTAGAGGAGTTGGTGGGTGAACGGCTAGCTGTTTGTCTCTGTTTCCAACCTTCATGCTAAACTAAGCTAAGCTAACCATACCATACCATCTCAGCTTACAGGTGAGTGGTATTCGATCTCTCGGCAGCAAACAGAATAAGTGCCTTCCATATTTTGGGAACCGACTGCATTTTATATTAGTGCGGAAAAGAACGTTAAACAGTAAAAAGCTTTTGCACCAACAGATCTTGTGAAACGACCCTATTAGTGACACAAAGAGTGAGGTTAGTGCACGGAAACTGTTAATTATCTGACTAAATTAAAAAAAGAAAGGAATCCGATGCAGTGTAAAAGCGCGTTACTGACCAGGGCTGATGTCCAGGGCGTGGTTTTCCCGGGCGAACCGAGCAGGTCGCAAACTGCCTTTGGATGACGAGTAGGAATACGAACGCAGTCGAACGCCCTGATCGGCTGATTCCTAGATAATAATTCAAAGGAAAACCATCATGCTTCCAATGATGACGATGATACAGGAAGACCGGAAGGCTGCTTTACCTTTCCGATTGGTTCGCGCGGCGAAGCGGCTGATTGGCTGCGTGCACAGGTGAGGTCAGGAGAGGGAAGAGTGCTTTCCCTTTTCTCTTCGTTCTTTTCGACATCCGACAAGAGCGGGGAAAGCGGGGACTTTGTCTCTGCGCTGTCCTCGTCGCTGTCCACCTCCAGAGCCACCAGGCTGGGACTGGAGCCCGGAGACGAGCGGTTAAAAACAGAAACAAGTCAACTTCGGCGTGGACAAAGGCAAAGACTTTAATACCTGAGGTCGCTCGAGTCCATGAGAGGAGTTTCTGTCAGCCTGGCGAGGGAGAGGGGCGCAGGTGGAGGGTAGGAATCTTCCGGATAGGGTGGAGGGGTGTCGATGTCCGGCAGGAGATCGTCCGAGTCCACTGCGTCCCATAACCCGCTGTCCGTCCCCGTGCTGTCCCGGGTCACCCCGACAATGCTGCACTTCGCATCCACATCTTCCAGCTTAACGGCGAAGAAAGGAATATGTTCAGAAAGCCTCGAAGCAGAAGACGCTGAACGGCGATTGTGGCTTTAAAGACAGTTTGATGGATGACCTGGAATTCCTCTGCGGCGATCCGATCGCTGGCGTCGATCATGGCGAGCGGAGGATCTCCGGTGCTCCGGACGCCGCTGGGCCGGACCGGAGGCCCGTTTACTAGGATAAACACAGAACGCAACCTCAGTTTAGCCCTAAAGCGGTTTATAATCATTCAAACGGGCCTCTCTCGGCCTCCTCTCCCTTTCTCCAGTCGAGATCGACTGCTCTACAGTCATCCACGCAACGCCTACCAGGAATTTGTTCTCAGCCCGCTGAATGATTTACTTCCTCAGAACACGGCGAGAGGCCACTTTCCTTGACTATTTTTCATCCCCACATTGGCCGGAGATCGCCAGATATCTTAACCAGACGACCCCTTTCTCTATCTGACCCCAGACGACAACAACAACAACGCCTCTCGATCAGGACCGTTTAAATCAGCAGGCGGGCCGGAGAATAGAGAATAAATGTTATCTTAGCGGACAGTTATATGAAATGTATTTGTGCTCTGCCAAAGCCTTCTGCAGCTCCTTCATCCGAGTAATTGGGGATTCATGGTGCTATAATTCATTGATCCGTCGTTGCTGAAATGTCAAGGCCTGGAACAACGAAAGGAAAATGAGAGACTTACATCCCGTTTGACCTTTAAAGGTTTGTTTTCAAAGAAAGCACCACATTAACATCAGCATCATTTCTGTTATGGGAAAAGGGTTTATCGATCGAGTGTTTATTCTTGATCTCTTTCCTAAAATAATTTTTTTATGTACGCACTCTTAGAAAACTGTTTTTTGTAACCCTGGTGACGACGGCCAATCATCAGTCCAAACCAACCAGTTATGTTCCAATCAGCTGCCTTTGGTTTTAAGTCACTTAAAATACCCCTTGAGTAACAATAATAGAATTAATTGGGACGGCTTAAAGAACAGCAAAGTACCTGCACACATGTACAGTATATGTCCAGTACGTGTCCAGTACGTGTCCAGTATGTGTACAGTATATGTCCAGTACATGTCCAGTACGTGTCCAGTACGTGTACAGTTAGGTGGAGGATGGTATTTCGGACTGATCTTGAAAACCTCCTCTGTTCAGGAGAAGCCATTTTCGAGGCTCCCTCTCCTCAGTCCAGGCTTTGATGTCTGGCGCAGGCATGCTTGCACTAATGTAAAGGAAATCCTGGGCATCACTGAGGCATTTCCTCTGGGCCGCGCTCACACAGAGAACCATTAGTATGGGCTGCGAACACGCGAGCCTGGCTTCTGATATGCATTCGTCATATTCATATTGGTGCCGCCACCAAGGAGGCTATGTTCTCCCTTGTATTTGTATTTATTTATTTTTGCTTTGTTTGTTTGCTCCTCAGCAGGATTATGTAAACGCTACTCGTTGGATTTACACGAGACCCGAGTGGAAGGATGAAGCACGGGGGCCAGGAAAGACCCCGTTAAATGTCGGTGTGCATCTGGATAAGGGCCAGATTCTTTAGCGGTGTTGGATGGGGAGCTTTCAAAATTCAAATATCCAGAAACCTCGTGGAGGGGCGGGGCTTGGTTGAGACAGGCGTGTGAAGGATCGCTAGGACTTCGTGGAGGAATGCGCCGCACTGTCAAACCGAGGGGCTGCATTGGATTTCATCATTCATCAAATTCAACTCATCGGTGAGTTTGATGCAGGAGGATCTGCGGCCCGCGTCGTCACAAAGATGCTATCGTCAACACGCCAATTTCTCTTTCTCTTTCTATTTTGCTGACAAACTTCGGCTCCCTCTTTACAACAGGCTCTTCAAGCCTTCACGAGGCCCGTCTATAACTGTTTGAGTTATGTCGCTAAAAGTCAGACAGACAGACAGACAGACAGACAAAAGCTGGCAAAAATATGACCTCCATGCTGGAGGAAATTAGTAACCGTGGCAACAGCTGCAACGTGAGCATCTTCCTCAGTTTCTAGGAGCCAGCGCGTGTTTGCGTTAGCCCCCCCCCCCCGTGTGGCCAAAGACAATTCAAGGTTAAGATATGAGGCGCACCTAAAATGTCCCCCCTTCAAATCTGTGCACAGAGCCCCACCGTCCGAGGGGGGGAGGGGATGACGGTCGGGGGGGGGGGGGGGGGCGGGGGTGTCAGGACAGCATCACAGGGCTCAGATGTAGCTGGAGTGGGACACGCCTGACCCCATTCCTGTCTTTGTCCCAGTGCCGGGACAAATTCCTACTCTCAGAATCGCAAAGAAAGCCGAAAAACCCGACCCGCGCCGCCCGGAGACGGACTATGGGTCTGAAGAATCGACCCCCCATGCAAGAGCGAATCGCTCTCTGCGTATTGATTTCTGATGAAGTGATCCAAAAGCCGGGCTCTGCTTCCTGTGCCAGCCGGGACGTCTCCACCAGCTCATTGTGCTGCTCGGCGCTGCCACAAATATGTTCCGTTTTGTTTATGGATGACTAACTCATCATTTCAGCCACACGGCGCTCCGAGCTAATGCCCGTGCAAAATAAAAACATTTAACCAAAAGTCGATCCATGGCATGCTCAGCCCTCCCCCTCCTCTTCCTCCTCCTCCTCCTCCTCCTCTTGAGAGGAATTGCATTAAGGGCACAGCATCAAGTCCTCTGAATATGATTTTACTATCCAGCAATTGAAGCCAGATGCTCGGATATCATGTCCAAAATATTAAAAGTGGAAAGAGCGTTTTGCTCTGGAGACGTCGCCGCGGCGACTGATGAGTCAAGGCGTTCAACAAACAGAGCTTTCCTCTTAAATCCTTTAGGTGGTTGCAGATAAATCGCCGTTGACACTCGAGAGACGGGAAGACTTACCGGATAATGAGGACGGGGTCCCGTCTCCGTCGTCGCCGCCATCCAGAGACAGAACGAGCTGTTCTTCAAAAACCTTCAAGCAGAGTCCGGGGAAGGAAAACTTCAAGTAGCGTGACGTTAAAAACAACAGAGAATCCAGAAAGAAAAAACTACAAACACTGCCGTACAGTAAATATATATACATCAATGTGTACTCACGTTGTCCGCCAGCGTGTGTACTTCCATTTGAGGCTCCATGCCTGTGTAAAATAAAAGTATTTATTTAACCACAAGTTAATGCATGGCATAACCTCCTCCTCCTCTCCTCCTTCTACTCCTCCTCCAAAGTAGCGTCTGTTATTGGAAAAGTGTCCAATGAGACGTTGCCGTCCTGCAGAGCGGCAGGTCCCGGGGGCAAGAGGACAAGCTCCCCGCCGAGACGACGTCAGTTCCAGAAGACAAACCGGCTGCTGAAGTCAGAACGAGGTTCGGGTCAATACCGAGATACACTTCCTGCTTCCCGTAGTCAATACCGCCATCTGTCATCTCCATGGTTACCACAGGTAAGTGAGAGCTACTGCGTGTGTGCATGCCGAGCCGGCCTGATTGCATCGGGGGGGGGGGGGGGGGGACAACAAAACACATGCTAATGATTTCTGTGAACCCGGGATGGAGGAGGGAACATGTTACAGGTGAGCGCTCCTTTTACGCTTCCTGGGTAAAGAGTTGTTGTTGAAACCAACATGAAACAATGAAGGTCGGCAGCCGCTTCAGGAATAAATAAAGGATTCATTGTACAATTAATTTTACAGATCGATTCATAACGTCAGACTCGATGACATATGCTAGCCTGTGTGTGTGTGTGTGTGTGTGTGTGCGTGTGTGTGTGTGTGGCTCATATTACACGCCTGGTACAGCCATGTGACAACAGCAGCTCTCAGGTAAGGTATCATAGAAGCATGATGAGTACACACATGCAGTACAGTACACACGTGCAGTACTGTAGTACTTTATTGTAAATCACAATACAGGACGAGTGAGATGCTTGGTGGAGGTCTGCGCTCTCAATTCTGCCTTTCTAGTTGAAAAAGGAAACTGCATCTTGTGATCCATCTCATCCTCTAAAGGTGATGCATAAAACAACCTCACCGTCACTCCCGGGGGGGGATCCGTCCTTCATCTCTGCCTCTGCTTCGCGGTCGGCTTTGAGCACGTTGATCTAGAATAGAAACTTTACAAATCAGACCACAAGTAACAGGGAAATAGGCTTCACGACGTTTCCTAGTCATCCTGCAGCAATGATCAACGCTAATCTCGCTAACAGCAGATAAAGCATCGAGCAACGCCGCTCTGAAGTTCCTCCCGCCCCCTCTTGATTCACAGGCTGCAATAACGGCAGGGGGGGCTTTGTTCGCCGTGACTTACTCAACTCTTATCTAAGCATCTGAGTTAAGGGTTGATTGTTTCCACAAGTCCGGACTAACCCTCCGTAAACGGTCTCATCTGGACGGCAGCGAGGCGTCACGTCATGCACAAAGCAGCATGGGAATATTCCCCCCGCCGTCTGTCATGAGGAGCGGAGGTACAGGCGGTTTCCTTCGCCACTCACCAGTTTGAGGATACGGTGGTCTCCCAGCCGGTCTCGGAGGATCGCGATGCCGTCGTGCGGGGAGCAGCTCGGGGTCTGCTTCACGGTCAGGGTCAGGGAGTTCGTCCCGGGACACAGCCGCAGCATGGAGGAGCTATCGGACCACAAGCACCACACGCCTGGGACGGGTCCGACCGCGGGGCCTGGAGGACTGGCGAGGAGACGGAGAGAAGCAGGCGGGACACCATTAGCATCATTAGCATGGCTAAAGCTAAAGCTGGGCCGGTTCCAGCGTGCCGCTGCTAGCGTGATAGCGCGAGCTGCGTTATTATTTGTGCTTTAAATGATTCAGCCTTACGTTGTCAGAACCCCGAACATCGCATGTCGTCCCTCCCTCTGTGCCAGCTGAAGGGGCGTGTCTCCTTCCTGATTGGGCGAGGTCAAGGCCCTCTGGCCTCTCGGTTGGAGGATCAAGAAACGGGAGAGGTGGATCAAACCCAAACGCACCGCCAGGTGAAGGAGGGTCTCTTTAGGCCGGAGCTCCGCGGCTGCAGAGATCAAGAAGGAGATGAACGACATGACATCAGGGTCAAACAAAGACATTCAAAAAAGGAACATGCATCTGTTTGCTATTTGAATCTTATAACTAACTATAATCCAGAATTCATATCCAAATTAAAATTCACTAAAGAGGGTTTTTCTTTAAGATTTTGCTTCATAACTTTAAAATATCTGTCAAAATAAAGTTGGTGTCAACTTTAATTTCTTTTCTCACTGCAGCGAAGTTTTTCCTATACATTTAAACATTCAGGAAAATCACTTTGAGCCAGATTATTCTTGATTTCTCCAAAGATTGCAAAAAGCAAAAAATAATAATAATCTGGTAAATAAATACAGAAGCAGTAAATAATTAAAGTCAATAAAAAAATCAACAAAATCCTGCAGATGATCAAACAAACCAGACCTCCTAAGACAGAAATAATCATTTTAATATAACATACAATATAAATATGTGAAAACAGCATCTTCAGATGATATTTTCTGAATATCCTCACCGTGAACTCCCAAAGATTGACATCGGCGTCATCTTCGGGTATAATCCAGCACAGGTCAGATTAAGTTCTACTAACGCAACCTCCACAGTGACCACTGCGTGTTAGAACACATTCTCAGCTCTCTGCAGATCATCCGCCGCTTACATACGGAATGCACGAAGGGCAAACGCGTTCATGAAGGGAGGAATGAGGGGCTCGGTTATGTAAGGCGTAAAGTTTCTGAAATATGTTATTGCCTCAAACAGCTGGATGCGTTACTGCGGCAACACCTGGAACACCTGCTGCCTTCAGGCTCACGTGCACGGAACTTATAGAGGATGTGAAAGATAGATATCCCAGCAGCAGCACATGTCGGAGCGAATCCTCCGTGAGAGCCCCCCCCCCCCCCCTTTTGGTGAGAACGGGATGAAACGCTGTTTTAAAGATGGCCAGAGGTGCTTCATGTTTGGGCCTTCCTCTTAAATACGGCTCAGATCTTTGATCCAAAAACAATTTGCAGGAGAATTCAACTTTTATTCTTTCATTTCCATCCAACTTTGTTCCCGGGCACGCTGCCGCCGCCCCCCCCCAAGATCAATGACTGAATCGGAAGACAAGGCGATTCCAGGCTGGTTTCGTTCCTGCGATAAATTAGCTGTCCGGATGAGGATTCCAATAATTGCACGTCTTTACATCTCATTCGAAATATAAGCATGTGCTGGACCGTCGTGCGAAACGAGGAGAGACTTCTCTGGAACGTCAGGAATGCGGGTATCCGAGGCCAGGACCCCGGCTCTGGTGCTAATTTAATCGAAGCGGAGTTCCGCGAGACAACTCTCGTCTGACCGAGGAGGATTAATGGCAGTAATTGCTCCTTCTTTGGAGCACGCCGCCATCTGACCGACCGGCTGGCTGCTCCTGCACCATCATGTGATGGAAGAGTCGGGCCGAGCCGTCGGGACTCGGGTCGGGTCTGAAACCTACTGCGCGCCGGAACGCCGTGCAATCGCGCCAACCCGATGCGCTGCCGTCTGTTCTTTATAGGGAGGACTACAATACGAAGCGCCGGCTTAAAGATTGTGTTTCGGGCTTTACGTCATATTAAATAGAACGCAAATCATCCGTCTCCAAAGACGAAGGGCCTGCTCTTTCAACTGGATGCTGGCATTAGCCAAGAGCATGGTTCTAATTAATGGTAGCATGCTAACGTTGGCTAGTTAGCAACAAATGCAAAACAAAGCTGTGGCTGAGTATTTGATCTTTGCCATTGCCTGACCAAACTCTGATGGGGCTGAAGACAGATAGATAATGAGATAGAGAGGGAGGGAGGGAGGGACGATAGAGCGAGCGAGCCCTGCAGGGCTGGAGTTAAACTTTCTTTTTCATTACCTTCTCTGGGCTGGCGCTCAGTGTTTTTCCACTGCTGAGGGTAATCCATGTTGGCAAACGCCTGCGTGATCTTCTCATCCAGCGGCCTGAGGTCGGCTTCATCGCCGGGACTCGGCCCGATCGGCCCGTCCTCCGAGCCGCGGCCCGAGGCGCCGGTGCCGGATTCCTCGCCAGCCGTCTGCGTGACAAACCTCTCCAGGATCTCCAGGTGGCTCCGGGGGCCGAGCCGGCTCCCGTTTGCACTCAGGTGCTCTGCAACCTCCTGGGCGACGTCGCTGAGGTACTCGAATGAGGTTTCGCCCTCGCATGGCTTGACTTCATCCTCTGCGTAAAAGTAGGCAGAGACAGCGACGACTTCTGCGAACGCGTGGCCTGCGAGGCGTGGAGAAAAACGGCGATAACGGCAGCTATAAGACAGATCTGAGCGTCGCCAGAGGTCCACATACCCGGAACGGTGGAGACGAGGGTCAGCCCGTCCTCGCCGATTCTTGCCGGCGTCACATGCGTGAGTCCAGAGCCTTGAACGACGACGTAGAACTCTGCATCTTCAGGGGCGGCGTTGGCTTCTAAGCTGATGTGGGCTTCCACCTGTCCCTGAGATAAGAAGGAAATCCAGTGACGCAAAAGTAACAATAGTCATCACGCCATCAACGCCATCGAGCCATTTCGACGCAATCGCTCCAATTTACTGTGAGAATTGGTACGAAACACAACTTTTCTTTGCTCAAGTCAGGTTCACGTCGCTGCAGACAACGCAGCTGCGCCAAAGCACGCCTCTGAGTCACTGACAAAACAGAGGTAATGTGTGTTCTCCACAATAATCCATAAATATCAGCGAATACAGAAAGAACAAGATCTACTTCCTGATATTACCACTTTAAAGAGGATCACATGTTTGGCGCTTCACGCTTGTGCAACATCCTTATCTTCTGTTTTCTTTTGCTCGGCTTGCGGTTTTATCTTTTGATTTATGGGGTTATCCTTAATTTATCTTTATTATAAACACAAAGCATTCATCACACTGGCATAATGTATTTCTGTCAGTTTATATTGAAACTTAAAGATGAATAATAACTCATCCACAGGCCGCCTCGATGCTGCATTTGGTGGCTTCTCAACGCACTACCGAATCTTAATGACACTTTTGAAGCAGCTATATACAAAAGAATAAAGTATAAATACACATAAACATAAAGTTAATCTGGGGTTGAGTATGGTCAGATAGATAGATAGATATATAGATAGAGATCAGTCAGCCCATTTTCTCGGACAATTATTTCACACCCTTTAAATTGAGATCTGAAATATCTGAACAGGATTAAACCTCAAAAATAAGAGCATGAAATGTCTTTATGATCGTAGAAAGAACGTCCTACACAAAGAACCAGAGCAAACGCAATTTGAGCTGGGGCTATAAATCAGGATGATCCTGATCCCGATGGAAGGGTGGATCCAGCACGGATCTGTGGTGAATTTAACAGAAATGCCACAAATTGAATCCCTCCGTTATTAAATGGCTTCCAAATAAAAATATACAGAAAGTGCCAAACAGCAGCCGGCGCCGCTCTGCAGTCGTCACACTTCCCACTTCTGCACTTGCATTATGCACGGTGGAATATCCCTGCCTTGTCACAGGATGTCCTGGATGAGAGAATATGACCAATACGCAACCTGATACATGTGACATTTTCAGGAAGTAGGCAAGTTTTTTTCTCGGAAATAATTTTTACCAAACAATTTCTGACCAAAACCTGATGTTTTATCAGTTTTTATCTATGGTCACAAAAACAAGATTACAAAAAAAAACCAGGTTCTTCTGATCTAGACTAAACGCTTGAGGGGGGGGGGCAGGGATCTCGGACTTTATAAATACATCTTGACGTGCAAAAGCTCCTAAGGAGAGAACATCTTGCGTCTGGCTTTACTAGTCAATAACAGCCCGAGCATAAAGTCTAACATCTGACTGAGGCTGCAACTTGATATCAGGCTCCCCTTTATTTGCTTTGCCCCTTGACCCTTGGAGCTTTCAAGAGCTGCTGCTTAAGTCCAGTCCATGATGGTCCAAAGGTAGCAATGTGCTGGCAGGGACTGATAATGGAGGTCTGAGTCAGGCTGCGGTTTCTCAGCTTGTTGTTAGCGCTAAGTGCCTCGCTTGCAGCGCCGCTCACACTGTTAATGTTATCGCTGCTTGCTTTTCCACTTAGCAAAAAAAGAAAAGAAAAGATAAGACGTCTGCCTGCTGCTACGTGGAGCTTTGCTGACTCGGGGGGAATCAATATAGCCGTTGTGACTTTTCACGGCCAAGTTTTTGAAAAAGAGATCAAATACCTCATCGTTTTATTGCATTTATTGCGTTTATTGATGCCTCACGTCAGGACCTTGGGAGTTTTTAGGGGTTCTATTCTTTATAATAGCAGACTCAAATGTCCTTGAGGGTCATGGAAGAGAACATTTTAATATCTTTTTGATTTCACACCGACTCTTCCGAGGCGGCTGCTGCAGCTGCTCTTATAGGATGGATAATCCTGGTTCACGCAAGTAGGATTCAGAAGTTTTCCTGATCCGAACTGTAGCTTCTGCGCCTCCTGGGGGGGGGCTGGCAATTACACCTCACATGGATGTGATCTACGGCCTTTTACCCAGAGCTTTACCACGACACAACCTGATCCAGCGATGATGAAATATTCAACATCCCACGGCTTATTCTCGTGCCGCCCATATGGACAGGTTTAAGGTCAAACATAAGATGTTAATTAAGCGGCTCGAGCATCGAGGCGACCACAATGTGCAGATTGCATTCAGATGGAATAATAGCGTGACTCTTAAATATTTGTCTTCATTAGAAAACCAAATCCTAGGATACGCCTGTTACGTGATGCTATAATCTCCCCGTATTGTTGTCCATTCAGAGAGGAAAACCCGCCTCGTGGGTCTCCAGGAGACCGGCAGCCGTCGGCTTTGCAGCTCTGTGCTATGATCTCCCGGGTGCAACGCGTAGGTGACGTCAGGGGATCGCTGCCGCGCCGACAACAGAAAACAGCTCCGATGACAGGCCGACGTCAGCCGGCGGTATCTTCTTCTATTTTAAATATGAAAACAACACCGGAGGAAGAGGGGGGGGAGCTGAAATCCTCGTGCAAAGAAACGAAAAAAGGAGAGCGGCCGCGATGAATCGCTAGAAATGACTGGTTTGGCTTTGATCAAAAAAAACAAACGGAGGGTTTAGGAAAGGCACAAGCTTGGATCGCTCTGCTTTCCACATTCTCCATCAATTTCATAAACATCCAAAGCGGCTCATACGTTAAATCCCCAAGAATGTTTCAAAGTTAACAATCTTGTAATAGTTGACTGGAGTCTAACAGGAGGCTTGAAGTTGACAGCTCGTGCTGCACCACAGGCCGTTTCTCACACGCTAACAACATATCGTTACCCAATCAGATTAGACGAGCGGTATCTCGTCAGCAGCCATTTTAATTATTCTCTAATCATTGACAACATTTATATTTCAGTCCAGCATAAGAGAATTTGTTCGAGGAAAAGACTTTTTATTCTCCCCCTCCTTTTATGACAGACCGGCTTATCATAAGTCAATAAGCGGGATGGCGGGGGGTGTGGGGGGTGACGTTTTGTGTCGGTTTTGGCGTGTGAAAAGCACGGCAAACACAATCACCGCGGCGCTCCAGGAGGAAATAAAAACCCGAGACCACAACACTGAGGAACCTCGGCTCTGAAAGCACCGCGATAACGGTCGCCATCGGACGACACGGGCAAATAAGCAACGCAACAAGGATGAAGCTCATCCAACTCCGGTTGGGGATAGCTATCCTGTTAGACGCTGCATTTAACCTTATTTTCAGAATCAGTCTTGCTTTGGTACCGAGGAAAAGTCAGGAATAATGAATGAATCTTAGAGTTGTTGAAATATCCTTTTATACAAGTAGCCTGGTTTGTTGGTCGGTTATTAGCTGCTCGCTCATCTTGCTCATTTGTTCGCTTGTTCTTTTGGTTGGTCGGTTAGCTTGTTGCTCGGTCTAATGAACAGATTTCATGGCGTCGGATGGGAGGACGGGTTTTGGGCCAGAATACAACCCACAAACTTTTAGCGTAGCTCTGGATAAACGGGGCAGACTTGTTGGGTAGACGTTTGTTCTCTCCCGAGTTCCATTCTAGTTTCTTCTTACCTGAGCACGCAGAGTTCTCACAGGACTGATGCCAATTTCTTTAACACCTTGATGAACAGAACCACTTTGACACAAAGTCCCGCGCCGGCGCTCCATAAAACCTCCCAAAACACAGCAACCCCCCCCCCCTGCGCTTCAATGCAACGGTTTATCCACTGATCCGGCAGAACAGTACCTGCCATGGGCCCGGCGCTACGTTGTGCGTGTGAAGGTGCGCCCGTTAATAAGGGCGTTACAATAACAGCCTTTATGTGACAGCGGCTTGCCGTGGCACGCACAAAGCCCGCCATTGAAATCTGGATCTCATTCAGCGGCGAGGGTTCGCTCCTGTTGAGCCGTGACCTCAGAGGGCGGAGACGCCACTTCCTCTTCATGGAGAGGTGTTCGTGTAAATGGCGGCCCCCGTAATGATTCACATGCCTGGGTTTCAGGCAGATCCTGGAGGCCTTGCCCCCCCCCCCCCCCCCCCCGATCTGAAACTGGTGACACAGCAAAAACAAGCAGACATTCTGCTTAGCAGAAATCTGGCAACGCTTCGGCGCCGGGCCCACCCAGGGAGGACTGTTGGGGGGAGGGGGGGAAGGGAAGACAGATGGAAGAAATGAAAGCAGAGGAGAACAACTTCTCACGTTAGCCAAACTAGCTTTGCGTCCCCCGAGCAGCAAACGCCTTTCTCACGATCCGACGTCCAACGTTCGCCGTGGAAACGGCGTTCACGCGAGAGCTCGTCATTCGCCAAGCGGGCTGCGTGAGGCTCGCCCCCCCCCGGGGGGGAACAGAACCCCTCTTGGATCGGGTTTCGCTTGAGAGTCAACCACCAAACAGAAAGACAGGCGAATGGATAACTGGAGGGAAAGACTGGAGGGTTCGAAGTTCATCTATTCACCCAACCGCACGCCAAAATGTCCAAACAGCCCCCCCCCCCCCCCCCAGACGACAACCGTCACACACCTGAGAAACACACACAGGTACTCACATATAGAGGCACTTCTCTTCGGTTCACCTCCATTTTCTCCCCATCAACCAGAATCCTGGGGGGGAAACAGTCGTGTTAGCGCATCACGACACTGATTAGAACGTCTGCGTGCTGGAAACCGTTAACACGACAGCCTGAGATCACGATAGGGGGGGGGGGGCTCTGCTCACGCCCTTAAGGTGACGGGAGACGCCCACCTGTGTGGATGAGGTCACAACAACAACAACAACAACAGGAGCTCGGCGAGTCCCGGCATAAAAAAGAAATAAAAACACAAAGGATAATGACCGGCGGCTCTGAATCTGATCTGGACCCGGATCTGATCGGGTTCATACTGACACCGACTTGTGTTCTCTGGGTCCTAAACAATAATATCACTATCACGTTTGCGTGCTGAGGAAGAGTCCGAAGGGGCTGCTGCCACAGGCCAGGAGAAACGAGAGACATGTGGAGCAGACATTGTTCCAGATCGGGCAGGTCGAGCCCCGAGATCAATACTCTGGTTTGATCTCGTTTACATGACCTGGAGGAAACCCCTGATGAGATCACGGATCAAAAAGAGGACCTGAAAGCATCCTGGGGGGGGGGATCTAATGCGTGCGCGCGCGCGCACACACACACACACACACACACACACACACACAGAACAGAGCGTGAGAAAGGAGATCACGCGTCTCACGGGAACGCATGTTGTAAAAAAAAAAAAAAAAAAATACATTTGGGAAAGTCATCATGACGCCTGACGCAAGTCTTTCCAGCCGGGCGCTCCTCGACATGTTTTCAGGTGATGCGTGATGGAATAATCGAATTCCGCTCACATGGCAGGCTTGCGGGACGGTGTCCCTTCCGTTTCTGCGTTAAATGTTATTTAGTTTCATTTGGGGGGGGGGGGGGGTCGGCGGCGGCGCGCCTCTCCAAAACGCGGGGCGCAGTTGGGACTTGTCCCTCCTGATGACATCACGCGATTAGAATAAGGTGTTGAACTCTCAATCAGTCTAGTTAATTAACACACCGTGATGGATTTTAGATAAACACACAGTGCGTGTGCGTGTGCGTGTGCGTGAAACAAAACACCCACCTTTTGTAACGCACAGAATGTAGAAGCGGTAAACCCACCGGATAAACCGGTAACCAGCCGCGCAGAGACGTGGAGACGAGTTTCTAAAAGCACCGAAACAGACATTAGAGGCCCTCAAATGTTGAATTCTATCAGATTAAACTCCCTGCGATGCTTTTTTTCCGAGGCGGGGGGGGGGGGGGGAACTCCTGCAGTCGAAGGACGGTCTTTGAATGCAGCAGAACAAAGTCTGAACGACTTTCCACGTCGCCACGTTTTACCAGTGAACGCACCAGCGATCGATCGGCTTTAAATCGGTAACGCGGTAATTATCGCGATAATATCGCCACGCGTTCCCCGCGGCTTTCATGCCGGTTCTGCAGATGAATCCTCCCGGTGTTACCTTCCCTTCCGTCGTTTCCTCCCGGTTCTCGGCGGGGGCTGGAGCAGACCTGGTCGCGAACGCGCGACTTTAACCGGATGGAAAAGTTTCTCCGGTGCTTGCTTTTAATAAGCGGCGGGTCTTTCAGCGCTCCGGTTCCATGTTTCGACCCGGTTTCATCCGGGTCTCGGCTCCGACAGAGGTCGTTCTGTTCGCAGGTGTCGCCGGAGTCGTGTCCCTCTCCTCCGCGGGCGTCTCCGGTCCAGCCCCCCCCCCCCTCTCTCACCGGGGACGGGAGCCGCTGGAGGGAGGCAGGAACGATCCCTTTGTCCCGAAACGTTTGAGAATGGATTCTCTGCACGGTCCACTAAACCGAATCTAAAGGAACGGCAACGCTCATTTATGAGCTGTTTGTTTGTTTGTTTGTTTGTTTGTTTGCGAGATATCTCAAAAAGTTGCTGACAGATTTTGATGACATTTCCTGCCGACGTGGATCTCAGGCCAAAGACGGATATATAAAAATTTGAGTTTCATCTACGCACAGATGTTGATTCTACGACCTCAACACTGCGAGATATTTTGCCCCTAAAAATCAAAAGGCGTGAAAAGAAAGAAGAAAACCAAACAGCCTCAACTTCTGGGAATTTAAAGTATTTATTTGGAGATTTGTTTTTTTTTTAGCTATTCTTATATAAATATCCATCAATACATAATCGGGTTGTGGGTAACGCCGGAGCCTATCCCAGCAGGCTATGGGCGAGAGGCGGGGCACACCCTGGACAAGCCGCCACTTCATCGCAGGACCACACACACACACACAGACAGACAGTCAGTCGCGCACACACACCTACGGGCAATTTGGAGTCATCAATAATAAGTTGCGTGTTTTTCGGTGGTGGGAGGAAGCCGGAGAACCCGGACAGAACCCACGCAGACACGGGGAGAACATTCTCGCAGAAAGGCCGCGATTGGGATTCAAACCTGTGGCCTTCTTTGCTGCGAGTCAACAGCGCAACCCACTGCGCCACCGTGCTGCCAAAATGATAAATTACTAATGATAAACAGGAGATTTGAAATTGCATAAAGTAGGATTCCAGGTTAAGGAAACAGATGCGAGGAAGTCGTCGGTGACACCGCAGAACGTTCCGCTGAGGCGAGTGGAAGGAAATTAAAATAATTTGTTAGGTGTGTTCTCCAACTTTACGAGGCCTCTCTCCAGTTTATTACGGGCTGCGTCATCGTAAATGCATTGTCATCACAGTTTTAAGCATTGCAAATGAGCTATACTATAACCATGATCTATAAAACGTGTGATTTATTTTATGATTATGGACACCAGAACTGAACTGTGGCCTTTAATTAGGCTAATAAAGACAGCGAGGAGAGTGATCGTTCCGCCCCATGTCAGTGTTTATGGATTTCACTTCATCTATAAGGCATCTAAACTCAGGATGCACAGCGGATGCTAAGGTCGAGACGGTACGGGTTTTTTTCAATGCTCCTTTGCCCGGACGGAAATCTTGGGGGGGCCTTCAGATGGATCATAAGAACAAGCAGATGTTTGACAGAAGTGGCAGGAAGATTTCCTGCAACAATTTTGCAGAAAATTGCAAACAATTTTAATTTTAACACAATCAGCAGTTTGAGTTAACGGAGAGTTCCCTTCAGGCTGTGTTGTCTAACTTAACTTCTGTCTACCCCCCCCCCCCCCCCATTTTACTGAAATACACAAGCATTCTGCCATTTTAATATTAGATGCCTTATATAGATGAAATTAAGAATAAATCATTCTGGAACCAAATAAAGGTCCTCTGGGGGGGGGGGGGTGACTCATTATCTTTGAAACTGTGGCGCCACCTAGAGGCATAAGTATGCCAATGAGTAAAAAAAAGGGCACTAACGCGCAATACTGCCACATAGTGGAGGCTTTCTAGATAACACGCCCCATACGTCAGCTTTAATTACATCTGTCTGTCTGTTAGCAACATAACTCAAAAAGTCACAGACGGATCTTGATGATATTTTCAGGCCTTTTAGCATATTTTTCTAAGGACATTTTTCTTTTAAAGTAAGCAAAGATAAATGAAAAATGTGAAATTGTAGTAACTATTAAGCCAAATAATTCTGTAGCCTCTGCTCGAGCTCTTCATTCAGCAGCTTCTTCCGCTGCAGCTCTTCAAAGACAGACTTGAGACATTCCCTGGAACGTCTCTCCCGATCCGTGGCATTCCGTAATCTGCGGTCAAGATCTTCCACCCTAACTTGAGCCTCGACGAGTTTCCTCTTCAGGCTGTCGGGTGAGGATGGAAGGGCATAGAAATGCTCCACAGGTTGATGGTAGGTACGCCGCGCCGATTGATCACGTGACGCATTTTCCACGGGAGCCGTATCGGCAGCCGCTCGTCTGGACTCGGCTGTCGCACGTAGGTTTTTGACCTTATCAAAGTGAAAAGAAACCGGAACTAAAACCAAAATAACAAACCCAAACTTTCATATTGGTGCTCAATTTAACTAGCTCAGAATATAATCAGTGATTTGATGAGAAATGGAAGGCCGGACCAAACATTTCTGGTCAAATCAAACATGATTACATTTTGAAATTCTTCTCTTTGGGCACCAAAATAGATTTAATAGCAGGAAACTAAAAAAATATAGGAAAGGGCCAGTAGAAATGAGGTGCTTATAGAGGATGTCATATACATTGACCTGATAACATACTTTAATGTTATCCCTGTTCCATTGTTTTAATGGTTCCGTCCAAAACTAGTTTAAATCTGGGAACGTACCGAATCAATATGGCAGCTGCCGTCATGAGGCGTCTAGCGTTAAGATATCGATTTACGGGTTCTTACACACAAAGAACTCTATTATAACATCGGTCGTTATCAAGATTGCCTTTCAGATAAATAACATAAGACACATTTTTAAAGTTGGGCAGCCCCCCTACTGTAATTAAGTAGGGGGGCTAAGCCTTGGCACATTGCTTTGGCTCTTTTCTCTCCAGTTTTTTATATTTGTTGACGGTCAGTTATAAAGCTTCTCCATCAGTCCTTCGTATTTATTATGACAGGGTGAAGTGGAGGAGAGTATTACTAGTAGAGCTCTGTAAATGAAGCTATTATCTTCATGTGGTTGGTTGCTACGCGACACGTAGCTACATACCTGTAGCACGTGTTCTGCGTCCGTGTGTTCTGGTTCCACGTCTTCTACTGGTCCGGCTGCAGCGGTTCCGTCCTTCGTACTGGAACGCGTTTGTCTTTTGGCTGACTGTGTGAAACACGCAAACACATCTGTAATCAAGCAGCACTTTACAGGATCCTAAATCACTTTAGTTCCAGTCGTGCCGGTGTAAATACCTGTCGACCATGACAGAATTGTTTTGGGGCTTACCTTCGGACGTCCTGGGAAACTAAAGACGGATGGCACCGCGCCATCTCTGAGATGAGACCGCCTCATGGTGCAGTTGATGTCTGATGGACGGAAGTGCACGCTGCACAGGCGCGCGTTGCTTGTGGGCTCGCCATCTCTCCTGGCACACGCCTTCACCCACTTCCGGTACAGATCTCCGTGGCCCGTCTTGTCTGGGAACCTGAAAGCAACAACTTCGATTGCCTCCAAAAGCTTGGGATCAAGACACCGTGATCTGTTTATTACGAGAGATTTGTACATGCGACGTCATTAAACTGTGTTTACATAGATTACGTCACATGCGGCATGACATGAGACTGTATAAATGTAAATGATTAAACATTAATTAGCTTCTTGCTGCTATTGAACTAGTAGTTACTAGCCATAGCTCAGACGCTGTCACACTGGGGTGGTACATGCATAGGAGCCATTATAAGCAGCCCTCACTAATGATAACAAATGACATAATATGAACATTACTTACTTGTGGAAACTGATGCCGTGCTTTTTGGAAACTTTATTCCTGTAATTGTAGCAGTTATAGGCGAAGCATTGCAGTCCGGTGTTCTTTAAAGTTCGTTTTCTTTTGCCGTTCGGCTCCTTACTTTGCTTCGTCTGCCCCATGTTAGAAGTCGTTTTTGTCATTTGTGTCACTTCCCACGGGAGTTCACTGCATATTTAAACCACAGATACCTTAATATTATGAAGATATTTGTGGTTTTCAGATACAGCTCGTAACTTCCTGCTTTCCCAGAGCGGTCTCGCGACGTTTTGTGGGATACCGGAAGGGTAAAGAGGGGACGTAAATAAAGGTTGCACTACCGAGTGCGCATGCGTACATCTGTCAAAACACCGACAGATGAGGAGCAAATAACCCAAAATTCTTTCTTTCAAATGGAATAATGTCTTTTCGAGTAGGCCAGTTAGCATCGTCCGCCAAAGGATCTTAACGTTACACGTAATGCGAAGCATTACCGGATACCGGAAGGGCAAAGAGGGACGTAAATAATGGTTGCACCTTGCCGCGGAAGCGACCGAGTGCGCATGCGTACATCTGTCAAAACACCGACAGATGAGGAATAAATAACTCAAAATTATTATTATTTTAAGGAGAATGATGTCTTTTCGAGTAGGAAATTTATTTATTCATTAATAGCTTCTCGTCGTTTGGTCAAACGTATTTTTAGGGTGTGTTGCTAGTGGTACATAAAAAAAGGCAGCAGCTACAATGGTAATTGACAGCTAGCATACAGTTGTCAGGTTAGCATCGTCCGCCAAAGAATCTTAACGTTACACGTAATGTGAAGCAAATTGTGTTTACAACACAAAAACAATCTGGCTTTTTATTGCGTCTCCGTACCCGTTCAGCGTTCAGCGTTCAGCGAGCAGAGGATGGATACCGTCACCATGCTAGCCTCGGATGGAATGGCCGAGTGTAATCTGGTTTCTGATGACATGGAGGGAATCTGTGTAATGCCGGATTTGGGTGCCATCAAGACCGAGCAGTCCATAGCAGACGACCCGGGCACCCAAAACGTGGCCATGGGCATCAAGTTCATCCTGCCCAACCGCTTTGACATGAATGTTTGCTCCAGATTTGTCAAGTCGCTCAACGAGGAGGACAGCAAGAACATCCAGGACCAGGTGAACTCTGACCTGGAGGTGGCTTCCGTTTTATTCAAAGGTAAGAACCGCGTTTGAAGTTCAACGCGTCGTGGAGGTTGTGATTCTGAGTGACGCGTTTCCTGTCTGTTTCAGCCGAGTGCAACATCCAGACCTCACCTTCCCCAGGTATACAGGTGCGTCACGTGTACACGCCGTCCACCACCAAGCACTTCTCCCCCATCAAGCAGTCCACCACGCTCACCAACAAGCACCGCGGCAACGAGGTTTCCTCCACGCCTCTTCTGGTGCATTGTAAGTTCCCCTCCTTTTATTAAAATGGGTATAAATCCTGAAGTTTTAATAATAATCAGTTCATCTTTTTTATCTTTTTTTTTTTTTTAAGCTTTGTCCATTCATCAGCTCGCAGCTCAGGGTGAAATGGTGTTTCTGGCCAGCAGGATTGAACAAGGTAGGAATCAGGTGTAATAAATAACTTCATAATGAATAATTTGCTCTATAATAATAATAATGTCAGAAAACAATGGATTACATGTTTGATCGCTGTCACATCCGATCAATGCATCAGATTTCACTAGATGTGTTTAGCACAGTCGACGGACGGTGCTGAGAACATTCACGGACGTCGCGCTTTTTGTCTGTCGTCTTATTTTTACCAGAGACCGTGATCAACCTCCAGGATGAGGAGGGCTTCACCCCGTTGATGTGGGCGGCCGCACACGGACAGATCGCCGTCGTCGAGTTTCTGCTCCAAAACGTGCGGAGAAAACAAAACTGGGATGTGTGTTTCAAAACGTCAGTTACTTGAGAGCGATGATCTTTTACTTTACTTGGCTGCTCTTTATCGTTCTTCGTCGTAGGGCGCCGACCCCAACCTGCTGGCCAAAGGCAGGGAGAGCGCGTTGTCCTTGGCCTGCAGCAAGGGATACACCGACATCATGAAGATGCTCATCGACTGCGGCGTCGACGTCAACGAGTACGACTGGGTGAGGAGCCTTTTAGACGCAGCTACAATAAGAGAAGATTCTTGTGTCCCGCGAGTCCATGTGGAGGTTCTGTGGGTTTCAGAACGGAGGGGCGCCCCTGCTGTACGCCGTCCACGGGAACCACGTTCGCTGTGTGGAAATCTTGTTGGGTGAGAGGAGGAGAAGAACAAAAAAAAAAAACACTTCCTGTGCAGGATATCGGCCGTCTCGTGTAATGCTTCGGGTGCGTTTGCCTGCTTCCCAGAGAGCGGTGCCGACCCCACCATCGAGTCGGATGCTGGATTCAACGCGATGGACATGGCCGTGGCGATGGGTCACCGGAATGGTACGCCTGCTCCAAATACAGGCGGCAAATGGAAGCCTTTTATGTTGATTCTCGGTTCAGATTTGCTACGCAGTGAACCCGACTGTTCTGCTGAAAACAGTTCAACAGGTGATGGAGGCGCACCTGCTGAAGCTCCTGATGGGGATCCGCGAATGAGCTGCGGCGGCCGAGGAAGAGGAGCGCTGGCGTGCATTCCGGACGCAGACTCGCTGATGACGGGACACTTCTTCATCCGGAGACGGCTCGACGACGACGGCCGTTTCTTGGCGTTGGCGGTGTGAATTTATTTTACCATTAACCCCTTTTTGAACTCTTTCAATCACGTTGAAGTAGCAGACCTGACCCGAGTGGCTTTCACTACGGCCCAGCATGCATCCTGCTGCTACATGTGTGGAGCGTTAGCGGCTAGCGTGGGCGTTTGTTCCTTTAATCGTTACATTTCATCGCTCCATCCATGTTTTATAAACGTTGTAATAAACCCTGCTAATTACACATTTTCTGTAAAACATCACGTTTTTCATCAGCATGTTTGTGATGCTGTTCTGAAAACCCGGCCCGGATTGTGTTGTGTTGTTGTTGCCGTGTTATTTATTTGAACATTTTGTGATACCGTTCTTTGAAGTCTGTTTTGTGTGTTGTGATGTTGATGTGCTGTGACCTCTGACCTCATTTAAATGTCCCACAAGGTTGTGGTAAAAAAAAAAAAAAAGAAGGTTAACACATTTGTAGTAAAAGAAAAGTTATTTGATTAAACAATTCATTTAAACCGCTTTCATCTGTGTTTTATGCAGAGAATACACACCTACCGGTATATGAAGATGCGATATATTTTCAAAAAGTCTTGGGAAGTGAAATCAGGAAAATAAAAGCTGCAAAAATTAAATAAAACAAATCTTAAATAACGCTCATAGAATCTATATTTAAAGTCTGGTCCGCAGCCAACGCTAGCCGCTCTGTGCTGTATGCAAGGCTTAATGCTAACGTTAGCATGCAACGCTAAAACCGACGTGATATTCGCTCAGAGAAATTTTCCAAAAGATTGCAGAAAATGAACTTCAGACAAGATATTTAAACATCAGGAGTGATTGTGAAACTGTTCGCTCATGGCTTAAAGAAATATGACAAGCTATATAAAGTATAGTTTCTGTTTCTACTCGTATTTAACGCATATTTCCAAACCATTCTTCCTGAGATGAACCTCAACCTTCACGCACTGAACGATCCACAGAGAGGCGACGCCAGATGTGAGAATCAAACCCAAAGGACAAAGAAGCGGACGTTTTCGGCCATTTATTGACAGTAGCGGAAGTTTAATTCTATTCACGGTGGCTTGAGCGAGGCTTCAGCAACACGGAGGAAACGGATGAACGGCGGGAGCCTGAAACGACAGCTAACACACGGCTGGAATGAGTCCTAAATACTGCTACTGCGTTTAATACTTCAGACTATTCTACAATATTCATCTAAATAACTCCATCAGAGTCTGTGAGTACTTCGTTCAGGTGCTGCACATTCGTTTGTGTGTGTGTGTGTGTGTGTGCGTGAAGCTCACAGCCAAATATCTGGTACAATTATCCGCCTTTCTGAGTACTTAAACTTTTAACTTTCCACTTCCGGAAAGAGGAAAATGTCTTGTGCCCCCGAAAACAGTCCCGTCAAGTCTTTGCTGCTCCACGGAGACGAGAGACGGTCGTTTAGTTCGCCTCGTCCTTGGACGCCTCGTCGAAGTTCTCCACCAGATCTGAAACGACGAAGGAGGACGGCGGGAAACTGAAACTCGGACGGGAAAGGTGCGTTTATCTGTAACGGGATAACAAGTGCAACGCCATCCCAGCTCAGCTCCCCCCGCCCCCCCCAAAGAAAAGCAAACCCCAATTTAAGGATCACATGAACAATGAACGAGAGATTCAAACAAAGCCGGAGCGTCGCACCGACGGATCCCCTTCCCGTGACCCCCCCCCAGAAAACAAACCCGCCGCCATCGTTTAACCCGGAGGACTAAACGCTTTGTGGAGGACGGCGCCGACGAGTCAAATCATCCCGAGACGTCCGGAGCGCTCACCTGGAACGTCGTCGTCTTCTTCTTCCACCGTCGCTATCGGCACTTTTCCATCTGCAGCTGTGAGACGAGGAAAGAGGCGTGAGACTCTCACGGGGGGGGGGGGGTTAGACGGCCGAACGGGAGGCGCGCGTGACCGACCCTGTTTGGGCAGGGCCTCCGCCAGCCTCCTCAGGCTCGTCAGGCTGTCGGCCCCCAGCTGGTTCAGGATGCCTGGCAGCATCTCGGTCAGCTGCTTGGTCTCGGCGTGGCCGGTGATGGTGAAGGTGTTGGCGGCGAGCGAGGCCTGCACTTTGGGATTGTTGAAATGGATGACCGTCCCCTGGTTTGTAAACATGTTAACCTGCGACAGGCGGGAGGTCGACACCGTTGGGACGCGTACAAACAAACAAAAAACAAACAGGCGGTAAATCGCAGTCGAGGAGGAGACGCCGAACTTGCCTCCTCGATGCCGGAAATGTTGTTGACCCCGAGTTTCTTCAGGGAGAACTGTAGCTTCTTGTCGTCTGCGGTCGCCGTTCTGTGGACGACCTTCTTCTTTCTGCGAGCGCTGCCCTGTGGGGACGAGCACGCCATCGATGGGATCGATTCTCAATGGCTGCGGCTACAGGGAGTAATCTGTAGATTATATAATCCGCTGCTCTTTGTTGCCTGAATGTTGCGTATTAATGCCACGAGGGCCCGGTTGGGAGGGGAGGGGCCAAAGGCGGCTGATTGCAGCTCTACCTCTGAGTTGACAGCAAGGGGACAGGGGGGGGGGGGGGGGGTTGACATTCTCTGCCACATAAGGAAAGCTTAAAAAGCAGCTAGTAGCAGTTAGCATACAACTCCCTCTAGCCGTACAGCGTTACGGGCTAGCGTTACCGAGTTGGACCATTTATCTCTTCGTCTTTTCAGCGTCGCTGTTCAGGCGGTTGTAACCGGCTCCACCCCCCCACCCCCCCCGGGGGGGGGGTTGTGCTGGTGTGCTCTGCCCCAACCGCCAGAACAACCCCAGGCCGGTGGGAACACAACAGCCCAAACGCACCGGGGTTATCTCATCACGCGGCTTCGAGGAGCTTGGACGAACCTCGAACTCAACCCGGCTGAGCCGCCGCGCGAAGCCCTGAAGTCATCAGCGCAACGACTCAGACAAGATCTCCCCAGCGTAGCCGCCGGCGCCTTTGAATTAATGCGTGCGTGTTTGCACAAGCTAACGGCAAGAGAAAGGCATCATTTGCATATTAAATACAAAGGTGATAATAATCAGACAACTATAAAGACGGTACTCATCCAGGCCGAAAGCGTTGCAGTGGAACGCGTCGGGCTCACCCCCCCCCCCCCCCCCCGGGGGGGGGGGGGGGGTCCACCCGGGGGGTCCACCCGGGGGGGGGATGCATTCGTCACACTTGGGTTAGCCTTTTTAGTCAAATGTGACTCAAAGCGCTGCTTTTATAACTTAAACATCAGCATACGGAGAACAATTAGAACGACGATGCCGTCATTGATTTAACAACCCCTTTGCTACCCAGCAGACCATAATAATCATGTGCTATTGCAAGACAGAGAAGAACTGGTGAGCGTGTGTGTGTTTCGTGAATTACCTTTCCGCCGATGCGGACTTGTGCCTGTAGCTTAGCAAGTTTTTCTTGATTCATGATTGTTTCTTTCATCTGGAAAGAAAAAAAAAACCCAAAAGATATAATATATAAATATTTTTTACACCAAGGTGAAGATTCATTCATCGATTGATACACAGCAACACCTCGACATACGAGCGGAGCACATCGACGATATTGTGTGCACCGTCCAACTCTCTCTCCCGCCCTCCTCCTCACACCGCACTCCGCTGTTAGCGCCATCGTCTGTCTCGAAGTTAATCCCATAAAAAAAAAAAACGCATTTTATATTACAATAATTGCTTTCAGTTATTTTTTATGGGAAAGATTTAGTTGATTTGAGTTACGAGCTCCGTCCAGGAAACGAATTATACTCGTAAGTCAAGGTATTCCTGTAAATCGTCTTTCCATTCTGGATGAACGCGTTAAAGCAGACGCCTTCGTCTTCGTCTTCGTCTCTGACCCCGCGGTTCATTCATGAGCTCGTAACTTTCCTCGCGTGACGACTGCACGAATTCGGTCCATTCTCGTGCTGATTGGACAAAGTGATCTCACTATAAACACAAGCAACGATGTCGGGAAATGGGAACCAGAAGCGACACGGTTTTCAGGCGCTGGGCGTGAAGGATGGCGCTCGAAGGAAACAAGATGGTGGCTCCGTGACAGAGTTTTGGGAAATGATCTAATCCAAAGTACAATTTGGGAACGCAAACACCGAGCGCAGTTTAAACGCGTTTAAACGTTCCTCTTCGGTATCGGAAAACCTCCCAACTGCAGTAATTGAAACGTCGCCGTCTCCCGTTAATGTCTCAGTCGTGCACATATGAACATCTTTCCTTACGAGAACAACCTCCCGTTCTCACGGGATTAAAAAAGACACCGTTAATCAGTGTTTTGTTTTAAAATTGGATTTGCATTCTCACATGGGCCATTGTTTGTGAACCATGTCAATTAATGTAATGGCCTTGGTTAAAATGACTACTCTGAAACACCTCGAGGCTGAAAACGCAGTCTAATTAATCCCAAATGATCACTCCCTTGTTTAACTAACCCGCCCTGTAACCGCGCACGAGAACTGTGGAGAGAGTTGCGTCTGGGGCGACGTGCGAGCGTGCCATCCGCTCGGCCTCCGTTCCACAAGCGCGCATCAGGAGAAAGACAACAGACACACAAACGCATGTAATAAAACGACAAAACTAGACTCCCTTTCAGCTCCTGGAGGACATAACATCGCAGATTTCACAGAACTGAAATGGCCTGCAGAAGCGCAACTGACATCAAACTGTCAAATAATGCATCTCTGGAATAAGGCGCACTCACAATTCCTCCCCTCAGGAAAAACCTTTCAGTGAAATTATTTTACCACTTCTCTATTGAGTACTTGTTATATTTATATTGCTGTTTTAAATGTATTGCACATTTAGTTGTACTATTTCACCTCTCGCTTTGACCTCTGCCGCTGCATATTTTTGGCTGCTAAGATGTTTCTTATGTTTATTTTTCCATTGAAAGCCGATTAAACGTAATTTCGCTCGGCACTGCCTGAACGACAATAAAGCGAACCTTGAATTTTTGCATTCGCAGTTCGCAGCATTAGCTTTTAGTTTAGCTGCAACAAAAGGTAACAAACCGCCGCTTCAACAGCAGCAGACAAAACGAGATAAGCTCCAACATTTATCTGACTAATCCAGGCGACCATTACAGCGGAAAGAGGTGCGGTTGAGCTTTTATGCGAGGACTCGCATGCTAACATTAGCTAACGCTAGCAGGTAGCCGGTAGCAGGACGGCCTGTCATTCACAACAACACAGCTGTCAGTGCGGGTACCGGTTACCGTCAAACCCCGGAGGATTCGGCCACCGGGCCAGAAAAGGCTTTCGGTTACCTCTTCGCCGTCGGACCGGAAGGAAACGGCGGAGGGAAGAAGGTATTTAAAGTCCTCACTGACCTGTAAACTAACAAGCAGACACATGCGAGTAGCAAGATGGAAGAGGAGCGGAAGGAGGAAGTGACGTAGGAGGAAACGACAGGGATGTGGGTGCTTTTCCCCCCGAGGTTCAGTCTCGCAGGTAGCAGGTCCCTGAACCTGCACAAAAACACACGGTTGCAGGTTAAAGGTGGGGGAAATGCCTGGTAGACAAGATATGCAGCATTTAATTACGTATTTATAAGACAACTCAGTCTTTTCAAATGTCTTAATAACGTCCAGAAGACATTCGAGCAAATTTGTGGGGCGTGATGCACCTCCTGAGAGGGAAAGAGGCGTTTCATTAAAGATCAGTGGTTCAGTGCCCTACTGACAGAACTGACGAGAACTTTTGGGCCATATTTATTTAGCCACTTTCTTTTTATATGGAAAAAGGAGACAGTTTCCATTGTGCAACAGTCTAATAATATTTGACAAATGATCAGATCATACTGCAAAATGGGAAAGCACAACGATAGTTCTGTCATGTGAACTGCAATTTAATCGAGCCATTTTTTACCCAATTATCTGCTTAACTTGTCCACTGTAGCGTCTCAATGCAGTAATTTTACATATTTATGATGTTTTGTGATGAAAATGCACAAAGAATGATCCATTGTCTCCATTCCTTACAAACTGCAACATATAAAAGCAGATTTTGTCCATCATATTCAGGCTCTATCTCCCTTTTAACTTGTCTATTTGCTGCAGAGAGTGTAATTAAGTAAAATGTGATGTACTTGGGTCAAACTTTGAGATATAACATCTGTTTCTTCCTCTACCTTTAATCCAGTATATAAAACTACATGTTATTTGATGCGAGTTTTTGTCTTGCAGGTAATCTTTGCAATTGATTGTGAGTTTGGAGGTAAGACCGATACCTGTCTTGTGGCTGTTCAGCTTTATAAGTGTGTCAAATGCTCTGGTACTCTGGTATAAATCATTATAAACATGTAATAAATGAAGTTTTTATTTTGGAGATGTTCTGTATATTAACTAATAAATTACAATATAAAAAACCCACTATGGTAGTCATTTGGGGTTGCGTTCCTGAAACCCATGCAGGCATGATAAGGACTTGCTTTTTTGAGGGGGTTCTTCTAGATCACATTAAACTGCGGTTCACCAAATGTGACAGAAAATATTTGAAATTAACACTCTTAAAGGCCCAAAGTCTCCCCTTCAAAACCACGACCATATAAAAGGCAACACTTCATTTCGTGTATTTCTGGAGTTAAAGGCCTTAAATGAGGTTTAACAGCCATACAAACGTAAACCTTTATAATTAAGACACGTTTCCAATTGGATCAGCAGACGGTTCTTAACCCAATGCAGGCTTAAGGCTGCTTCTTCTTCTTCTTTTTTTCCACTTCGTCTCACGAAAAGCCCTCCAGTCGGCCTCGCCTGTCCCGCACGTGATTCACGTTAATCACATGCCCCGCAGAGCCTTCCTCAGACGGGCCGTTTCGGTGTCGCTCTCGGGGGGGTTGTTGTGAGGGTAAGGAGCCGGTTGGCTCCCCTCCGGCAGGGGAAATCCCTCGGATCGCCCGGAGACATCGTAGAAACGTTTTGACACACATGCTGATGTTTCAGGTGTCTCTTAATTCAGATATAGTCTCTCTCTCTCTCGCTCTCTCTCTTTTTTTTTTTTTTTTTGTATGAGGACTTCATTCTGTTTTTAATAAGTCTAATTCATAATTCAATTTAATTCTGCAATTTCGTTGTGATGAGATTCTATAAAGTGGAAAATAACATAAAATCAACCTTTAAAAATGTCAGCAAATCAAGTCTGGAGCGTCAAAGTAAACTTCTGATGTTGACTCAACGTGCACCATTCCTTGGCGTGCGTTTTTCAACTTCTTTTCGGGGAAGTTTTATTTTAATTGGTGAGCAGTTTAATTATCCTGACGAGCTAACACATAAACCATCGTTGATGGGGCTTATAGACGCTGATGTCAATAGCTGGAGGCCATCGATTTGATTAGAACAACAGTTTCGACATGAAATCGTCTTAATCCTGCGTGTTAGCAGCGCTGAGTGCTTCAGGGTTTTTTTTTTTTTCTTTTTTCTTATCTCATCAAAAACTAAGAAATCTATTTCCATGAAACGAGAGTCTAACTTTGTCTGCTTTTCTTGTATTTATACGCAAATTAAAACCCAATAATCAGTTTGAGCTGCATCTAAATTATTGAGCCTATATTTGACAGAGCAGATTTGTCATTTTAACCCGTGACAATGGATGAATAATCATTTTTCAAAATTCGTTAGTGCATAAACTGAATTTTAGTTATTTATTCTCCTTAATTTCTACTACATTTGGTGTAGAAATTTAAAAAAACAGAGGCAGGTAGAATTAATGACTTTATGTAAAGTAGATATCGGTTCTTAAAACGACTAGTTTAGGTGAAGTTAGTCCTTAATTCCTGTCTGCAGTCTGGGGTTTTAATGTGTGACAAGTTCACCGCTAGATGGCGCTGCTCAAATGGTAACCTCTAAAATGTGACCCCCCTCCCTCAGAATAAACAACCGCAGGGGTCTATATTTTATTTTATTTTAATTGGAGGACTTTTCAGCTAGTAGTGATAGTAGTTAGTGATTAGTAGTTTGGGTAAAGTCATTTTTTCTTTCGTGATTTTATAAAATTGTGTCACATTTTGGTAATTTTGTGACGCTTTGCGTGTTTTCCTGAGACATTTCGTGCTGTCTCCAAATTTACAAGCAACACGGAACTGTTCAGGATGAAGTCATAATAAAACACATTTTATATTTGGATAGCCTGCGTATAATTACTTAGCAATTACATATAATAATAGCAGTAAAACCTGAATGACCCAACAAATTATCTAAAATAATTATTTGCTAAATCATTTTAATAGACGTGTTAAACATAATCCAATTTACATTTTACAAGCTCACGCTACAATGAAACGGTTTTATTTTATTACGCAGACCTTTTTATATATTTATACATTTATTAATAGACTCTGGTGTATAATAATCATAACGAGAAGAATAATTCCACCTTCCGAACTCGATGAAATTAAACACAATTCACAGAAATGTCCATCCATGACGCAAACAGAGCAGCGAGCTCCATGCACGCTCGCTGCGGAGGCCGCCTGTGCGCGGAGCTCGCGTGCTCTGCGTGCTCTGCGTGCTCTGCGTGCTCTGCGTGCTCTGCGTGACCCGTGACTGATTCGAGTTAACAGCTGACTCTTTTCCATTACGAATGGCTCGCGGATAATCTGGAATAACTACCGGATCACGCAAACTGAGCCTCGGATATACCGCGCAGTCATGCAGCCGGAGAAAGTAGTTCTCTCGCCTAAAAATATCTCCACAACGACCTTATGTTTGAGTCGCTATTATAAATATTAAAGCCTAATTACGCGGGTTATTAAAACACGGCTAGACATCCGCCTCCACACAGGAACAGCCTCTCAGAGATGCTTCTTATCTTCGCATCTATTTCTGAAGGGCTGGAATAAACCCTTCCGATTGGACCGCAGGCCGCAGCGACTGACCACTAAAAAAATGACGTAGGCCGAACCGAAACCGAACTTAAATGAAAAACACTCATTTTCAAAGACCTTTTTTTTTTCTTTTTTCTCCGTCTTCTCATTTGCCTCGGTGACGTCGCCCCCCCCCCCCCCTCCCACTCCCACTCCCACCGTTTACCCAACCCACGTGACGGACGCGGCCGTATAAATAACCCCAGAAGGTCCGCCCCCCCCCCCCCCCCCCCTCCGCGACTCAAGGTTTGGACCTTTCGCAGGTTCCCCGGCGCATTTCTCAGCCCGACACCGGCGGGACCGCGACTGATAGTCGGTTCTGATTAAAAACCTTTGAAGACAGATGGAAATAGCGAGAAAACGGGGGGAGATCTCTCACCGCTGGTGACACGTGCTCCCCCCCCTACCTCCTCCTCATCTCATCGGAGTTTCTGAAGAGGGAGGCGCAGCGCAGCCTCCCCATCGTCTTCCTCTCCTCACACCGGAGGGCACCGGCGCGCCCGAGCCATGACTCTGAGCTCCGAGATGTCGGATGCGTCCATCCTGTCGGAGGAGACCGACATAGACGTGGTCGGCGAAGGGGAGGACGGGGACCCGCACGACGGCATCCTCCTGGCCGGCTCTCCTCCTCCTCCTCCTCCTCCTCCGTGCCTGGACAGCTCCACCTCCTCCAGCGATGCCTACAAACCGGCGGGCAAGAACGCCGCGGTGAAGCCCCCGTACTCCTACATCGCCCTGATCACCATGTCCATCCTCCAGAGCCCCAAGAAGAGACTCACCCTCAGCGAGATCTGCGACTTCATCAGCAGCCGCTTCCCGTACTACCGGGAGAAGTTCCCGGCCTGGCAGAACTCCATCCGGCACAACCTGTCCCTGAACGACTGCTTCGTGAAGATACCGAGGGAGCCCGGAAACCCCGGGAAGGGCAACTACTGGACCCTGGACCCGGAGTCGGCGGATATGTTCGACAACGGGAGCTTCCTGCGGCGGAGGAAGCGCTTCAAGCGGCAGCAGGCGCAGGACCTGCTGCGGGAGCGCGGCGGCTTCGTCCCGGCCGCCGCGTACGGATACGCGCCGTACGGCTGCGGAGGATACGGGATCCAGTTCCAGTCTTACCACACGCACTCTGCGCTTTTTGCCTTTCAGCAGCAGCAGCAGCACCACTCGAGGCATTCCCACGCACACGCGGGGACCGTGATCCCGGCGCCCTCCCTGATGGCCCCCAGCGCCACCTCGGACTTGGTCAGGAGTCGCTTTTACCCGCAGCTCGGCTCCTCCAGCGCGCAGGCGGCGGCGCAGGCGGCTCCGGCGCACAAGTCCGGCTCTCCGGCGCAGAGGTCCCCCTTCTCCATAGAGAGCATCATCGGTGGGTCGCTGAGCGCCTCGAGGACTTCTCCGGTCTCGGTGCAGGCTTTATCGTCCTCTGCGGGGGGCTCCCCCGGAGCCGTTTTACACCCGGTTGAAAACTTCCCCAAAAGAGTTGTCAGCGGTTCGAGCAGCTGTTAAACCTTTAACAAGAAAATTCAAGAAGCTATAAGATAAAAGAAACAACAGCAAAAACACACAAAACACACGCTATTTGAAGGTAGGCTTATTTTTGTATGTTTATTTGAAAGCATGCAGCTGATTGATGGACATAAATACACATTCTGTGCCTATATTCACGCTGTTTTTAAAAAATATATATATTTATGTTCATTTTTGGGGTGTGACTCATCGTCAACTTTCTTCCGGTCACTGTTTAGGACGTCTCAGGATAATAAAGACCAGGTTTTAAACGATCACGCGGTTTAAAAAATAAATAAAATCGGTTTAATAATGTATATTTGTGTCAAACACATGTTTTTATTATTAGTGTGGCAAATCAAACCATTTTTCCGCGGTTTTGATTTGAATTTTGTATAAAAACAACACAGATATGCAGTGTGTGTTTACTTCAGTAATAAAATATTGTACATTTTTTTGGAAAGTATTGTGTAATTGAAGTGTGATATTTTTTCACAGTTTGTTTTTTCGACAAGAATAAATTTCGTTTGGGGGAAAAAAAAAAAAAAACCTAAAAAAAACCCGTTTGTTTGGAAATAAATTTGTTAAATGACGTTGCGCCTCCGGGGCCCGTGCGCGCGGCTTCCTCAAAGAGCGAGTCATGCCAAAAAAAAAAGTTCATGTTCGAAGTTATTGTGACTCGATCGTGTCTTTATGTTTGGATTGTGCAAACTAATCAGCTAAACTCCCCAAACAGGATATACGCAGTGGATTTGTGCCAAAGGTGCTCAGAAAGCGTGCGTAATGCGCATCCGATGAGGACAGGCATGGCCTTTCTTGCACACTGTATAAAAGCAGGTTGTGCGCGTGAATACCTGTACTTTAGGACATGCGCACAAGAAGCCATGCGTGTCTACACCTGACCTGGTCGTTAAACGGTGGTGCCAACAGGAAGGCGCCGGCGGGATGAGACCTGCATGCAGGCCGGCGATGACGTCAGCAGCTGCTGACCCCAGAGAAAATCATTCAGAATTTCTTTTTATCTTTCTCGGCCACGATGTTTGCAAAGCGCGTGCGTGCGTGTGTGTGTGCGTGTGTTTGTCGTGGATGGCTAAATTGGCGCAGCGCTTCGTGGAGCCAGTTCACTAGGCCACGGGAGAACCGCTGTTGCGTGATGATGCAACACGCAAGGAGAGACAGACAGGCGCGTTCACACCGCAGGGAAAGAGGTCACCGGCGTGTTTACAAATAGCGGAAGGAGAGGCAAGCGCATTTCATGCTATGAGACGCGTTATAACGCCTTTATAGATGCGCTGAGCGGTGCAACAGTGAATTTTATTTTAGGATATTAAACAAAGGTGCGCGTTTATGTTATACGAGCCTGTCATAAACTCACGTTGTGTCGTTTCACGCAAAAGATTTAAACTTTCTCCAATAGTTTGTGATGCGTTTACGGCTCTGTGATAATCTGCGGGATTTGGAAGGGGGCCACGCCCAATTTACCTTTGTCTCCACGCACGCGTTTTGCTCCGGTATAGTTGCTAATGTGTCTGCAAACCTGCGTTCAGAAAGAACGGAAGCGCTTTAAACATAAACCCTGACGCTCACGCGCGGCTGTTGCGTCATCTGACTTTTTGACGCACAAATGGTGCAGATGTAATTAACAACAACAATAATGATGACGATGATAGTGTAGCAGAATAATAATAATACTTTCTCGATGTCTGCAATACAAGAAATATATTTTTTTTTAATGCAACATTAATAGCGGTAAAGTTTATTTAATTATGACTCATTATTTATTGAAGAAGAAAAGTCCATTCAGCATCAGCAGTATTTTTTTTTTTTTTTAAAAAAAAGCTCTTCTCATGAATCATGAGCCTCCAGCCCAGTTAGCAGTTTATCCTGCCGGGTCAGGGGTCACGAGGAGAGGGGATAAAGCACAACACTCAGGCCCAACATCGGGCATTCACGGCTGGCAGAATAATCTGGAATTCAAAGGAACTCTGGAGACTTTGGGTACTTTAGTTTTAAATTTAGGGCCTGCTTGAGCTCGTCATTCAGGCCGCCTTCAGACACCGAAAGTCTGATCATGACCTCATCAGATTCTATCCTTCAACTAGCAAAACTATAAAGTCAGGCAACTGCAGCACAAATAATCACAGAACAAACTGTTAAAAACAAAAGTATGGAAAATACGATTAAAATAATTAGTCCAGGATTGGAAATATTTTTAAATGAAAAGTATTTTAAAAAATAATGTTTTTGCAGCTTTGTTATGTAATGTACATCTTATTAATATTCACCAGTTTGCATGTTTTGATGATTGAACTGTATTTTGTAGTTTTTTTTTTCAAATCAAATAAAATTAGTCACAATCATGTTAATACAAAAATAATTTTTAACTCTTCACAAATACATAATGAACAGGCTGACTTGTTCAATAATTGAAAGTGGAACCGTAAAAAAGTTTGAATCTATAAAATATTTTTTTTTAAATGACAATCTCTGAAATGTTCCTAGAAGTTATCGGTGACCAGAAGCGAGCTGTTTGTGTTCATAAAAAAATCAAATAAAATAGAAATGAACAAATAATCAATTTAATACAAAAATCATAACAAAAAAGATTAAGTGACTTTTTTAATTTAAAAAAATGGAAAGAAAATTAATTTATGAGAAAATAAAAACATCAATGCGCAAATAAAAATAATATTTTCAAGGGCAAAAAAAGGACACTTTCTACAATCTTTTAAATACTTTTAAAAACTTTTATTTTTTGACTATTAAACTCTTATTACTCATAAAATTAATTTTCCATTCTATTTAAAGAAAAAAAGCATGACTCAGCCTAAAGTGGACTTACACATGTTTATTTGTCTATTAATCATTTATAAGAGGACTCCTCGTCAATAATAATCTGTATTATTGACAAGGAGTCCTCTAATAAATAACCTTTGAATTGGTTTATTTGAAAGGGGCCCGATGATAAACATTAAACATTGGATCGTGTATTGATGTGACAGGAAATATGTGAGGAGGAGACCAATTGGAAAAGGGGTGAGTACAAGGAATTAAATTTAAGAGAGAGAGAAAAAAAGAGTGAAAAAAGAAAGAGTGAATACCTCCCAGGGAGGTGCAGAATCTCTCCATCTGCTATTCAGAGTATGGAGCAGTCGCTACACTTATCCTCTCTCTTTAAAAGGAGCTCCGCTTTCCACCCCATTAAAAAGTTTGGGAACTAATGCCACCCCAGAATACTACCCTAATTAGAGGCTGCTCAGACCTGCATGCACGAGAGTAGCTCTGGGGTAGAAACGTTTCTGCTTCTCCCCTTTTCTAACGCCACCGGTTTGCTCTCTCTTTTTCTGACCTGCTACATCTTTCTTTCTCTCTTCCCTTCTTCCTTTCCTCCCTTCCCAACACAGAGGAAAACAAAGCTTTCTCCATTTTCCCCTTTGTCTTTAAAAAAGTAAAACGTATAAGTACTCCTAAATCAACCCTGTAAACTGTAAAGACTGACGATGACAGTTGGGTTCCTCTCTGGCCCGGCGTTGAGCACATGATGAGTCGTGCAGTTAAAGTCGTAGAGAGACGAGTCAAGTTGTCTTTGACAGAGGAATTAAAGACACTGCCCCCCCCCCCCACGTTGGGCTTTCAACACTTCGTGCAGTGAAAACCAGCGTCTTTGCACACAATTCATTTAGCCGTGCTTTTATTTGTTCTACATCCTTGCCTGTCTCACCTCAGTGTGAACCCGCAGATCTGGGATCTGGCTGCAGAATTATGCTGCAGCCTCTCGGTGCATTTTTCACTCCGTTAGCCCCGCACGTGTTTGCTTTGGCCCGCTCGCCGCTCGTACAAACAACTGGGGGCCGCCCCCGTTGCTTATCCATCACGCCTGTTGCAGAATGTGATGATAAAATAACAGGCGGCTTGAAACAAACCATTTGTTACAGCAGAATTGATTATTCTCTCCACTTGAAATAAAGTGCGGAGGTTAGTTAGACGTCTTCTACTTTGGTTACAGCAATAAATAGAACACAAAAAAATACAATGAAATAAAGAACTATTCTGGCAGCCGATTGGAAAGACCCAAACCCTGGTGGTGGAGTTCATCGGCTATAGCGATGCAACATCCGCTGACCTTTTGCATCCTGCACGTCATTAAGCATCATCTCATTCCCGATGGGAGCGGCCTGCCTGTAGCAAGCCCCGCCTTCGAGGCGACTACCAGATCCAGGCTTGATTAGCTACACGCAGCGACGCCTTTCGGCCATAAACACTTCATCGAGCCCCAGCGGCCCGTTCGTCATGGTGACACCCGCAGGTAATCCACACCGACGGCTGCAGCTGATGCAAGGCAGCGGCCGAACATTTCCTCTGAGCCGTCGGGGGGGTCGCTTCAGACCACCTAATAAAGTCGGTATAGAGGGACGTGTTGGAAACAAGTCAACCACACGGAGTGCATCCCCCCCCCACCCCCCACCCCCCAGTGGATGGATCTGTGTGGATGAGTGGAGGGCAAATGTTCTCAGACGGCTTCCGAGTTTAACATTTCAGTCTCCGTCCTTTGCGTTCCGTCACCGATTTCTCAATGACGACGGCCTTGTCACTCAGCGGACGCCACCCATGCAGGCCCGCTCACTCCTCACTTTTCCCTCCCCTTGTATCCGTTCCCTGAACATTCCCTTCTGTTTGTGCACGCCTTTCCTTCCATCCCTCTCTTTCTCCAGCTCCCGGCCTCATTGAATCAACCGCAAAGTGTCCATGGCGGATTATTCAGATCTCTGAGCGCCCGCCTTGTTTCACAGACGTGCCTTTTGTCACCACAGCAACCGATCGACCCGCGATTAGCTCCAGAGACTTTTAGGATGCGTTCCCATCCCAATCCTTGGATCTCCTCTGCCAAAATGTGAGCCACACAAAAGACAAAACCGTGACCCTCTGCAACACATTACGGATCTTGGCTCGGATTTCCGGCTGGCACGCTGCGTGGTTATGTATGACATTGTCGAGGTGAGGAAAATCCGCCAGAGAGGCACGTTCTTAAATCATCGGCTGCCTTCTGAGTCATGAATTCGGTAATGCCTGGAAAAAGAACAGTTGCTCTGGAAGCAAAGAGTGACAGGAAATAGAGCATGTTAGCGTTTAACTCTTCAGTCCCCCCCGCATCTATGATAAGTTTGCATTCACAGCTCACCGCGGTCTCGTCTAGGAGGGATTTCCGGGCGTGTTTTTTTTAAAGAAACCCTTCTTCGTTCTTTTCTTTGTCCACGACAGGATTGGTAGAATAAAAGAAAACAGACACCTAGTGTGCAAAAACAACGTTGACTCTCTCAAAGGGAGGAAAGACACCGTGAAAAGACTCTCCCTCCACGCGAGGTCCGGCTGAACGCCTCCGTTCTGTCTGGCGCGTCACCACGGAAAACATCCAACTGGCAAGATCCAGCCGAGAGGACGAAAGATGCCGTTCCATTGGATATTTCCTCCCGGAGCAGGGGGCACTTCCTGTTCCTGGACCTCCATCAAAGTTTATTTTCCACGCGGGGGGTGTCCAGCCGCCCCTGCTCTTCAGGGTGGTCAACCTTGCCAGTTGTCTGTTGGATCTCCATTGCACTAGCATTAGCATAGGCGAAATTTACAGGCTGAAATTCACTGGTGAATCGCAATTAGCCCGCTAGCATAAGATAAAAGGACGCACTCCAAATCCATCACAAGAGTTCAGAGAGGAGAAATTCTGTCTTTGTGTTTGCTGAATAATCTGATCTGGCTTCTACGATCACTCCAGGTAGGGGGTGGGGGTGGGGGGGGCACTCCAGGTAGGGGGCGGAGTGGCTCACTTATGCTTCCATTTTGCCCTCTCATACACGGCAAAGCCGGGAAAAGTGGCTTTTACACACCCACAAATACCCACAGTGGACACACACACACACTCGGAAACATCCACTAACAATGATCCAGAGCCATTATCACGCTCGTTTAGTTCTCCAAACAGAACCGTGTTGTTATGGAGGGAAGAGGAAGAAGAAGGCGGAGGAGAAGACCACCTGTGCTGCTTGGATTCTACTGCAGATCTGGATTACTTTTTTTATTTTTTAAATAGCTCAACATTATGAAGACATTTTTCCACATTTTCCTCTCATTATCCAGAAACTACGTAACCGATTTCCACCAAACATTTTGGATAAGTGGGACACGACGTAGGATTATTTGTGTTTGGTGGCGTTATTCACTCCTCCAACTGCTTTTCTATTTACTTATTTATTTTCAGATTAGGCACCCGGTGGACGTACAAAAAACGAAACGCAATGAGAACAGTTCCGGAGCTCAGCTCGGGCCTTTTTACTTGCAGCGTTTGGTCAGGTGTTTCCTGTGAGCTCTTTTCCTTGCTTCCATTCAATTAAGCAATCAAACAAAAAAAAAAAAAAGACAATAACATGAATTTGAACTATACAAGGCCTCTAAAACGTTTTGACATGCTCTCATCTTCCTCTGGCAATATTTTCCCGCCGAACGCACGCAGCCTTTCACTAATTGCGGTCGGCTGTAAGCCTAAGATAACAGAATCTAAATCGTTTAAAGTCGGCCTTTGTTTCTTTAGCCTTGGAAGCTTCTCAAATGATGTCCTGGATGGTCTTCAGTGGCTGTTGATTCTCCACCGATCCGTGCCAACTCAAGCACCACGGAATAATACATTTGGAAGCTTTCAACAAAACTGGATCACTCTTGTTTTTAAAAGTAAAATATATATTGGGCGCCAGAAAGACAGAATGAGAAGAAGAGCCTGTGATGTCTTTCCTGAAAGTTCCTGAAACCGATGATGTCAGATAAATAAACGAATCCCAGATCCCAAATCTGTGATCGTGTGCGCAGGCGGAATGGATGTCAAAGAACCGGCACCGATTTATTGTTCCTGGAGTCGCACGTTCTCCCGACTGGGAGCTACATTTCGGTTTGAAGTGGCGCTTTTCCACTGTCGTTGCCTGATTCAAGCCGACAGTCGAACCGCCTGACAGATTCATGCTCTGTCGTTAATAGTTAATGACTTTCCCAGTCTAAACAAATAATCAGTCTCTCAGTAGCAGAGCGAGGGGGTGTCGGGTGTGGGGGGGGGGGTTCCATGGGGCTATCAATTCACTCTTAGAAGGGAGGGATGGAGCTGACGGCAGTGAAAGAGCGGAGACAGCATTTACCAAAGAATTTCTCCTCCTTGTCTTTGGCTGCCACGAAGGCGGTCAGTGCGGTGACCTCTCTCCCCCCCCCCCCCGCCCACAGCAGGAGGGGTCCGCCCGTGACCCCTAGTATTCCCCCTGAATCCCCCTCCAGCCCCCCGGCTCAATGAGGGCCATTCATGAGTGTGTGTTTATCCTAGTGATGCTCCGCAGGGACGGCCTTCCATCCGCCGCCGCTTTATGGAGACTGAGGGGGGCCGGAGTAGAGAGAGAGAGAGGGAGGGAGGGAGGGAGAGCAAGGGAGGTGTTTAACTGCTTTACACACACTTACTCACAATAACATTTCTGTTCGGCCCTTCATTGTTTGTTTTCCTTCTCTTTTGCCCGGTAACGCACTTGATTCCCGCCGTTCTGGTTTTTTCGCAATCCCGGCTGCACGGATGCAGAAGGGTTGACGTGCACGGAGGAAAGACACAAACTTTCACTCTCTCACTCCGCCTTAGACAAACACACAGTTGAAGCGCACCCACAGAGAGAGAGAGAGAGAGAGAGAGAGAGTGAAGGAAGTGTTGAAATATTTCTTAGGGTGCTTTACCAAGTGAACCTTGAAGTTATTTAGCTTCCTTCAAAACCGAGCATCTGGATCCACACAAACCTGCCCCCCCCCCCACCACCACCAACTCCGGCCCTCCGGGGACCAGCCATAGTACAGGGTGTGGAGGAGGAGGAGGAGGGGGAGGAAGAGGAGGAGATGCGTTCATTCATTGTTTTTACAGCTGAGATTGTACGTGCAGGTTGAGACAAAGTCTGATAGATCCTTCACCTCATCGCCTCCGGTCGAGGTTAACAGCTGAATGCTACGTTAGCCACTGTTAGCACAGCTAGCAGGGCTGTACTGAAACTGGTTGCAATTCACCTCGAGGGCGCTCACGAAGGAACTCCTTCCTTATTTTCACCTTCTTCTAGAAGAAAAAAAAACAACAACAACGTTTGTGCAAATGTAGAATTGATTATATATTGGAAGCTCTATCGTCAAATCGAGAGGTTTCCCTGCAGATATTTCAGATCTCACCGGGGCGTAACGGGTAACATAAACGCTACAGGTTGGTTAAAGCCGTCCTACCTGCAGGCCTAATTATGACTAACATGATATGTTAAATGCATTGAATTTATCTGTTAGCCGAACGGCTCTAAAATAGCTTTTTTTATTCGCTCCTCATCATCAGAAGACCTCAAACAAACACAAAACAGCCTGCTGGCATCAGGTACTCTCATTATACCGCCTCCCAGGATGATCTAATTCTAAATGACTTTAATTACCATGACTTGACTCATCAAAATCCCCATCGTGCACCCTTGTCTGTGGTCACATGACTCAGATTTCCTCCTCAGCCTTAAGAGGAGGCTGAACTGAACTCGTTGCAGCAAGGTTTTTACACTTTTTAAACTCCACAAACCTTTTTTGAAATCAGACACACGAGATGAGCTAGTTGAAAGCTAAAGTGTAAGTTAGTTGAACTTGTGTCGGTTTTAAACACGTACAACTGCAGTAGTACTATTACTAGTACTAAAACGCAGACAGGAACTGGTTTACATACGGCTTTGAACGCTGTGGTTTCAGCGCCACAGATTATTATAATGATGTATTGTCTCCTTCCACTTGTTGTTGTTGTTGTTTGTTGTTATTGTGGTTGTTCCGGGCCCGCTTCCATGATGTTACCGCCGCATCAAAATATGTCTTCCAAATGTACCACCGAGCAGCGGGTCAGCTCCGTGGGGGTCGGCATGTCGCACAAAAAAGACGAGTCACATTCTTCCTCACCGCTGAGGGAAAACATGTGTAGTTCTCCGTCCATTACGAAAACACGGTTGTTATTTACTCCAACATCCTTTAAAAAGAAAACGAAAACTGCATCACCGAACGGAGAATCGGCTCCATATGAAGGCGCTGTGGTTATAAAAAAAAAAAAAAAAAGATGGCGCTCCGGGACGTTTGTTTTAGAACCCCCAGAAGTAAAGCTGCTGGATGAAGATGAACCGCAAGGAAAGCAACGGGGCCTGTACTTTAAGGATTTTATAAACCATCATCTGCAGCTATCATAACTCCCTTCAAGTTTGGAACGCCACCAATCTGTGGGGAGCGATGGGTTTTGTTTCCCTCGTCTTGCTGCCGGCCACACAACACAAACTTCCTGCGATGCCACAAACTTATAACAACAGTTTCACCTCTCCATGAGCAAACCGAACACGTGTATGTCACGGCCCTGCTATCTTTAGTTCCTTGGGAATATCGAAAGAATGCCGAGATCCGACCACTTCCATAAAACTCCTCATCCCACGTTGAGGTTTCTGGCTTCGACGCGCTCTGACGAACTTCGGGAGACGTAATTTATGCTATTCTTTATGATTATTTCTATACCATGCCACGCTCTTCAAAGTGCTTTTTTGGCGAAGCCCTTTCACTCAGTTGTTGAGTTCATTGCCAGAGAGCCGTGACCTCATGCTGTAATTTGAGTCTAATTCCATTGGAGGGGGGGGGGCTCGACTGAGCAGGCCCTTGATTCAGGACCAGAGAGGTTAAGAAGCTACCGCTGGCTAATAGCAGAGGTAAGGATGCTTAAGAAAATGAAGATCACTTTTTGACCTTCTTTACTTCCTCCTTCCATTGCTGCTCTCAATCACCCCCCCCCCCCCCCCCCACACACACACACACACAGACACCAAAGCTGCACATGTTTTCATTTATAAGAATAATTTGAGGCGGATTCTCCTGTGCTTCGGTTGCTGAATGGGAAGCACCGCTAATGCCAACGTAAATGTTGAAGAATTTTTTCTTCTCTTTGTCAATGAGAGTTCGATTAAAATCCCATACCCAAATATTTTAATGATGACACAAATAAAATTATAAAGTTGTCAATTTGCTACATTAAAATTATAAAGTTGCTACATTGAGAAATCGGAATAAAAAACGGTGCAAAATATAGAACTATAAAGTTGAAATAGATACACATTTTCACTCCTTCAATTCTGCAGAACTTCCCCTCCTTGTGGTGCCTGAACAGTCTCCGCTTTAGCATCACGATGGAGCAACGTACAAATGTCTGTTTGTCTGGGAGGAACCGGACCTCATGGCCACCTGCTGCAGGACCGGGACCCGGATCAGAGACTTGTGGAACCGGATCAGAGACTCGTGGAACCGGATCAGAGACTCGTGGCACCGGATCAGAGACTCGTGGAACCGGATCAGAGACTCGTGGAACCGGATCAGAGACTCGTGGCATCCAGACCGACAGGAATCATTCCTGACAAGCTGAATGAAGCGAAATAACTTTTTTTTTTTTCTCCCTGACCTTGTCCTGAAAGGGGCTCGGGTTGAAGTCTGGGTTTTGGTCTGGCTGAAACAAACCCGCTGCTCGGGCACAGCGCCAGCTAGCACATAGCCACCAGCTAATCACTCACCCTGAACCATCATCACAACATCAGCGTCTCAGTCTTCTTCTCCGGGTCCTCAGGGACATGTTGTTGTTGTTGGACAACTCCACCCCACCCTGGCTGCTGTTGTCTCTCACAAGTCCCCTCTTCCTCCATCTTTCCTCACCTCCCTTTAGTCCAAAACAAAATTCCGTGGGCCCGCATGTCTTTTCCCATCTCACACACTCCTCCCTCTGCTTTTCCCGACAGCAGCTCCTCCGCTCCCAAATCCATTCATCTTAATCCCTTTTCGCTGCCATTCCTCACGCTGCCCACTCATCCCACACATCAGGTGATAGTTCATGGATTTTATTGTGGGTCTAAATAAAAGGAAAATCCCTTTAAGGGCATTTATAAGGTGGACAAGCACCGGTACAGGGAGATGATGCTGAGTTAAGGAGTACCTGCGGAGGAGGAGGAGGAGGTGCTGTCTGTGCGTGTGTGTGTGTGTGTGTGTGACCCATGTCGTGCGTAGAGCACTCGGGGACAGGAAACCCTCACGCAGCGTTTGTGAGAGATTATTAGAGCGAAAGATATCCAGTCTGCCGCTCTGGGAGGAGGTTCCTCGAAAGACTGAGCCAATGAATGGAGAAGGAGCCTGTGTGTGTGTGTGTGTGTGTGTGTGTCTGCCATGGCGTGGAAGTGTGTGTGTGCACATATAGGGGAGGGGGAGGGGCTCAAGCAATAGTATTAATGGAATTCAGATATATAACAGCAACAACACACGTTTCCATGGTGACAATACGCCAGTGATAGATTCAGGGCTGTTTTCCTGTACAAACGCACAGCGTTTTACCAAAGTCGTCCCTTTTGGTATTTAGGATTTGTTTTACAATTTTTATTTCATCTATTGTGTTTCTCAGCTACAAGTTTATTCCTGCTAAAATTTTCTTGGTCATAAAGTTATATTTAGATATTTTCATGAAACCTCTCACATGAACTGGAAGGTGTCTCTTGATATTTTAGGATTTTTGAAAACCCAAATTTTGCTCAAATATGAAAACAAGGATTGCAATTAACTTTCTTTTATACAAAAAAAAAATGCACCTGGATCTGGAGCATTTCATACTTTTTATTTATTTATTTAGTGTGCATGTTTTTTTTTTCTTTTGTGACAAATCTAAATCTACCTAAAGAGCACAAAGTAAAAATGAACGTTTTGCAGTGTGATAGCTTTAGCTTGTGTTTTTGATTACTGGAACATTTCCATTCATATTTAAGCAGCACTTGGAAGCGGATCTATTAAACACCATATCTCAAGGAGCCGGGTGTCAAAATGAATTGTAAGATGAATATATTTGCTGCCACAAAGTACCTCTGAGTGTACTCAAGTATAGTAAATGTCCTTACTTACAAAGTGCTTTCATGTCTGGGACGCTTTTCTAAAAGGAGGAGGCTCAGCAGTCGGTCGTTTCTCCAGCTGGGAGCAGCGAGACCGAGGCAGACGTGCATCAACAACACAGCTAAACACACACAAAACAGCTTTCGTGTCTGTGACGCCATTTAAAACTCAGCCGACGCCGTCCTGCGTCTGCAGCCGGGAGGAGAAGACGGACGGACGAAGAGACAAACGTGGAGGAGGGGATGGAGCTGGATAGGTGGGGCCGTGCCGGAGAAGGTGAATGACGTCGGAGAGCCCGCGGCCTCATTCCGAGTGGCCCCCGCTTTGAAAGTTTGCGTGAGGCAGCTTAACGGAACGGCGGGTTGTTTTTCCGCTCCGCTGCGTTCTGGACTGAACCATAAACTAAAGACGACATCCTCTCATTAGTCTGGCCTCTGTAGCAAAGCCAGGCCATTTAGTGTACCCCAAATCCCATTGTTTAATTGAGCGGGTCAAGTCAAAGGTCAACCAAAATATTGATGAACTTTTTTAAGGAGGTGGGGGGGAAGGCAGCGAGGCTTGAAGCGGCGAGGAGGCGGGCCGGTGGCGGAGGTGCAAGGGACACAAACACAGCTGTATCGAGGCAGGCACTGAGCCGGGGCGCCGGGAAAACACAACCGCCGTGTTAAAACGGAGTTAAACCGCAGGTGTGTGCGTCCGGATCACAAATAGAACACCTGACAGGGCGTTAAAATCCAATGCCAACCCCCCTCCCCGAGACGAATCACCCCCTTAAAACAAAGCTCACAACCCCAACAGCTGAGTGTTATGGATTACACTGTTTGTTTAAATCCATGTTAGGTGGATTATGCTCCTTCACTAAAGAGGCCTGGGCAGGGGTCAAAGGTCAGTGAGGCAAAGGCTGCCTCAAGAAGGTCCTCCAAACACCGTTTTCCCTCTGACCCGAGGGAATTCCTGCACGCACCGCTTTTTTTTGGTACTCGTGACTCAGGTTTGCAACAACTTATAACTGCTGTAAAAAGAAGCGTGGGAGAACGAGGAGCGTTCGCAATCACGAACAAGGGCGTTCAAAAACACGCAACAGGCTGAAGAGAGAGCTCCTCGGCCCATCGCTGCAGCCACTTCTCATCATCTGGTTAAATGGATCAACATGTTTTAAATCTTATAACAGCGGAAGTTATCGTAAATTTCATTTCGTACATTTGGGGAGAACAAAGAGAGAATTCTCCCAGGGGTCAAAGTTCATAAAATGTAAGATATTAAATTTTGTTTTTGTCAATAAATTCACATTAATTTAAAGCAAATATTGATTGAAAACTACAAAGTGAACCTTCCTTCAGAGCTGTTGACCCAAAGGCTTTCTGGTGATATTGTAACGGAGCAGGATTTAAACGCACAAACAAAAACAAAGTGGTCACTTTATGCCCCGGGGCGCGTTCCTGGTGACATTTAACAGCAACGAAAGCTATTTCCTTTACCATTCAAAGCCAAACTCTCTTAATTGCACTAGAAGTCTGCTGCAGTTTGGGGAAAACACTTTGTGATGGTCCCTCGGCTTGATCTCTGCGGTTCACTCGAGTCTGTGTTTATTCCTGTGTGGAGAAAATTGGTTTACTCGAGTTGTAATTTTGATATGACACTAAAATATTCCCTTGAACGCGCACCATTTGGAAAGCTTTGTAGTCCTAATGGCCATTCATTATGGCTTTCGAGATAGGTTTACGTTGTCATTAAATCTGACTAAACACAGAAACGAACTTTTCTCCCCAAACGCACCTTATCTTCTCAGCAGAGCGCGCACGTGCACGGCGGCGATGCCGTTCGGCTGCAGATCCGCGTATCAGCCGGCCCGGAGTCATCTGGGAGCGGCTCCGACCCGATCGGGCCACCGATAAAAAAAAAAAAAAAAAATCTTGGGAACGTTTCTTCTTGGAAACTTAGAGAGAAAAAGGAATTTCCTTTATAGCCTTCGCCACATGGCCGGGGAAAAAAAGCGTCAAACGGAAATTAAAAAAAACACAAAGGGGCAAAAAGGACTTTTAAAAGTAGTTCCAACCTTATTTGAAAGTTTGAAACTTTTTCCTTGTGAGTAAAAGATAAATATCCAGTGATTCTAGGCTGCTGGCGTCGTTTTATGTGTTGGAGAAATTAGAAACAAGTGTCGGACAAATGAGTGAAAAACACGCGCATCGCTGCCTTCCGTCAACGAACGCCTGCTGACACTCGTCTTTAAGATCCCAAAAATAAATGTCCTGGAAATGTAATCCGAATAAAAACGGGGTAAACCCCCCCATAAAAGAAAAAGAAAGATAGTCCAATTTTACTTTATTTTGTAGAGGTAAAAGATTTTGAGTTATAAATACTTTCAGTCACATTTCATATATATTTTTAGAGTGTGTTTAGTTTAGTTGTGGGTCTGTCTTTTCTCACTTTGTCTGGATGATTTCTTTATTTTAGTTCAACTGAGGTAAACCTGCCGACTGGAAGAATTCCAGCTCAGATCCTGAAACCTGGCCCAGGAGAAGTTTAACGGTTCTTAAGTGAGCGGAACCAAGCGAGTCCCCTTCCCCCTGGACTTAAAAAAACAACAACCGAAGTTGCCTCTTACTCCTCTTTACGCCATTTTGTGAATTAATTATGCCTTTTTGGAAGACTTCCGAAATGTATCGCCATTATAACAGGCGATAATAAAAAAAAATTAAATAAATTAAGAAAATAAAGTTTCTCAATTATTGTGTTTAGATGCGTGTAATGATGTGACATGTTTAAGAGCTTCAGCTGCATGGATAATGAATATTATTATTATTATTATTATTATTAGTCCATCAAATCAAAAGCAGGTTCCGGATATTAATGATTTCAGAGTGAGCAGAGATTTATGCCAGTGTTTGCTCCATATCACGTGATCGTGGTCACAAAAAAATAAAATAAAACACTCATAAAAGTGGAAAAACAATAGTGCCTAAATTGTATTTTAGATACTTTTTTCCTCATAACTGCACCAAATAGCAGTAAAATGCTGCAGGCTCAAAATCATAACCGACTTTAATGTTATTTGTTTGCTTTTAAAACGTTCCTTTATTAAATGATTAACTTTAACAGTGTAATATTGAGAGTTTATCACCCTCCATTCATGCATTAGAATATGACTCCAGGAAGTTGATCATTGCTCATGCGCGTGCATTAATTATTGATCGATCACAGCTGCGTCTGCGTCGCGGCGCGTCTCTCCCGGTGCCCCCGCGAGCACGAGCGTGTGCGTGGATCTCATTTTTCATAAATATGTGCAACAGGAAAAATAAAATAAAAAGACAAATGAATAAATCCGCGGCATCCGGAGTGACGGAAGAGATTTCTGCATCCTCACGCAAACTGACGTTGATGAAAAAATGTGTTTGGAAAATGGATGTTTTGTTTTCCCATCAACTGCACTCAATATGTTTTGGGGGGTGGCGGGGTGGGGGCTCCATGTGGGGCTGAGTCGTGCGTGGTGGGAGGTAGGGTAATTGATGAAAGGGGCGAGTGTGTTTTGCCCCAAAGCTAAAAGGAAGCTGTTCCCCTTCCACCGCCAAACACGCAATATGAAACGCACTTTTTATTTTTGCATCACATCAAAAGACTGGAAAACGTCACGACAGAGCAGCAGAACCGAGACCGAAGCGAGACCGAACGGGCTTTCATTTCACCCGGACCGGGGCAGGAACAGCGAGACGGCAGGAGGAAAGTTCCGGTTCCATTAGAACTCCGATAAGAAGGAGGCCCGAGATTCGAACCCGCCGGCTGGAGAAGGAGGCGATCAGCTCCCTGCTGAGTCCCGCGGGTCTCTGACGTCATTGATCGATACCATTGATAGAATTGATTCTCTTGTAGGAAATGCACAAATATAAATGTTTTTTTTAGAAAATAACTTCATCATCACCGACTTAAACAACGTTTCCTCTAAGTGTCGGATTTGTTGCAGTATTTAATCCGTTGTTATAATCAATTATTATTTTGGTTTTGAGTATTTCCACGTCATCGATAAAGTATCGATTCATTTAATCGATGAATATGTTGATTAGAGAAACAATAAGTGGCCTTCGTGTATTTGAATTATATTTATTTGTGTACTATAATTATGTTTTAAAGGTAATACATTAGTATTTAACTTTATTTTGGACTTTTAAGGGCGACGTTATAGAAGAATGAGTGTTTGTAGAACTTGTCGGGAGAGGATCTCATGAGTTTATGGTAGAAAGTCAACGGAATCGAACAGGACATATAAATATTAGTGCCGAACCTTTCAGATTAGACGTAAAGTCATTTTTCCTGTTTTATTCCCCCCCCCCCCCCCCGAATTTATTTAATTTTAATGTGCGTCGCCTATAAATATTTAGAACGATTAAACCGAGGGTAATGAATAATAGCTGAGGCTAAATATGCATTTGAAATATTTTTACTAAAAACTAAGTGAACGATATAAACCAGTTAAAAGCAACCTTGGGTGCGCGCTCTGTGCGTCGCGCGTCGTGCGGCACGCACACTATGTTTATTAGGTCAAAGCATGGTTGCAGATACTTTTTTTTTGTCTCATAATTAACTGGTCAGGTTAGTAAAATGCGGTGTCCGCAGGGGAGGCTCGGGATGTGGGCCACGGCGCCCCGGAGACGGGCGGAGGAAGGAGGCTGGAACCTTGACGCTCCTCGGCAATTAAATAAAGCCTTAAAATACAACTTTTGATTCTCCAAGGACGACATAAGGTCCTCTACAAACTGCGCCTTGCGATAAAACACTATTTTATGTTAATTTATTAGAATAATATTAAATTGATGCTTTAAAAAATTAAGAAATATCACATAAGCAGCGGAAGAAGCTGCAGGTTCCATTTGCGTCATGACCGTGACGTGCGCCACGATGGGTGGTTTAGCGGGTCGTCCTATATGATAGAGAGGTTGGCGGTTCGAATCCCGGCTCCTGACACGTCACCCACGCAACTGATTTCGGACTACGTAATTTCTTTCCACGTTCCAATCTTAAACGAAGTGAAGATGGTGCTTTAACCTCCCGGATGAGGGTGGAGGCGTGACGTCAGACTCCCCCGACCTCCAGATTAACCTCCAGCCGTGGGCATTGATTTGCGCGTCACTGCAGCGCCCGACCTCAACGAGCGCAGCGTCACCTGCTGCCATGCTCGCTTTGACTGCTGCCAGCTGCCAATTAACACCTATGGCATTTTAATTAGGCCGCAGAGTCTACCACTTCAGGAGACTTTTCAGACCCTTCACCACAAGTGCTTTTATTTTCACGAGGGGCTCCATGCGTGCAATCTGCATATGCATCTTTGCTTTGGGAGAATCAGGAAGAAGCTGGAATGGAGATCGGACTGAGTCTTGTGGCTGCAATATGTGAACGTGAAAGCGTTTGGAGATCATGTGTAGACAGATTAGACTATCATGGGTTTAAGATTCATGTCAGGGGCCGAAGGAAGGAGGAGGAGGAGGAGGAGGCGTAGTAAAGCCTTGGAATTGGGTATCCATTACAATTAGATCCAAATCTGTAAAAATCTTACACAAACACAAATCAGTAACTTTCTAAAGGGCCCGCATCAACATGTCAAACATGATGTGAAATACAGCAGAAAATCAAAGAGACGTGTTTATCTTCAGATATTAACAAAGGAATTCATGCAATATACACAGATTGTTCAGATTTTGCCGCTGCCTCACGCACAGCCGCACATGGATGAGCAAAACAAACAGACCCCAAAAAACAAAGAAGGGAGGCGGCTGCTCTTCTCACGCACAACCGTCACGGATCTGGAACCGGCGGCAGGACCTGCTGGAGGAGCCGGGAGAAACGGTCCAGAAAAATGAGACAAATGGCATCATTAGTGCCAAAAAAGGGACACTGGAGTAGAAGTGGGGGGGGGGGGGGGGGTCTGTTAAAGGAGGTGGTTTTCATGAAACATTAGAAAATAGAAAAAGCACCTAAGAGGCTTGAGAAAGACAACGACATGAAGAGGAAGAACTTGAAAACCAGCATGAATGAGCTCAATGTGAACTGTGTGTGTGTGTGTGTGTGTGTGCGTGCGTGCGTGCGTGTGTGTGCGTGTGTGTGCGTGTCACAGAATTAAAGTGGTTAATATTAAACTGTATAAAGACTAATGGCGGTAGAATCGGCATCGTCACCGCTAACCTTCTGCCCCACGCCACCAGATTCAGTCCGGATTAAACGAATGTACGTTTCCGTAGTTAAATGGAACATTCACCGAACACAACGACGCCATGAGTGGAAACGACCTTTGACCTTTTCGGTCTTCATTCACAAAATTCTCCCGCCGCGTCTCCAACGAAGGGCCCGCGTCTTTTGAAGGCTGTCTGGTTTCAAAGGGCTCCTTCAAAGGCGGAGAACCTTTTCCCAAGATTCACCGCGGCGATTGGATACAATGGGCGTGGCCACGATGGCGCCCCCACAGCAGCTGAAGCGTTCAGCTCAAACGTCTCAGCAATTAATTCGAATGTTAAGATGCGCCCTGCTACGACATGGCTACTTTATCCACCAGTGTTGCCGGGGTTGCTAGGCGACAGGCGTGGCACTGAATGACGGGAGGGCAAAGACAGAAATTCGGCCTGTGAGGCAAAACCTTTATCACTTTAAAAGATCCAAGAAAACCGGGTCAGTTAAATTCAATCAACAACAGAAACGAGCAATTCAGTTTGTAATCCGACACCTCGTCGGCCTTTGAACATGGCACACACACACACACACACACACACACTCCGCAGGCCTGCTCAATTTCCAAGGCAATTTCCTAACTTAAAAAAGAGCGGGCTGTGAATAATTGTGGTGTTTTTCATGCTTGTGATAATATTGTTTCCCTAAAGGGGTGAAAGTGGTACAACGAGAGGAAAAAAAAAAACGAGGGGAGGTGGGACCTGTGAGGAAGCGCACACACCGACTTCCTGCCGGATTGCTCAAATCTGTTAGCATGTCAGGCTAACTCGCTCGTGAGCTACCGTAGGAAAGCTATAAGTGATTTACGCTCAGGTGTGTTTACTGTCATTCACCCTCATCCTCAAAGCCTTTTCTCATTCCTTAAAGTCCAATCTTGCATTTCCTGCTGGTTCTATTCTCTTTTTTTTTTTTTTTTTTGCCGTGTCCAGTGCAGCCGAACCCCAAAAAAATCAGAGGCTGCTTTTACTTTGTAAAATCAGACGGCAAACTATTAAATATGAAAGAGTAAATCTGTCAGCGCTAAACCGCAAATATCAGTTTGAGAAAGCTCCACGGGCTTCGCAGATTTGAACTGAAAGACGTTCCACGGGCCTCGAGATGAAGACGAAGACGCTGGCGTGGCGTCCGATCATTTCCTGACACACCCTGACGTCACTCCGGATCCAAACGCAGGCCTCGGTGACATCATCTTGCAGACTATAATTAATCTATACGAGCATAAAGGATAATGAGCTGTGGCCCTTGCGCTAGTGGTCGCAGGAGAATGCATAACAGGAGGCAGAACCCGGATATGAAAGTAAGCGGCAACATGTGCTGCTGGTTACCGTGCCGACCGAGTAAATAAGTGTGTTCACTTTGTGTTTGCGTGGGCGGCTGAGTGCGTTTACCTTAGTGTGAGGCTGGGGGGGGGGGGGGTCTGTGGTGCCCAGACGAACTGAATAATGCATCCAGAGGTTCCCTTCCCTCTTATCTCACCCCCCCCGCCTCCTCCGCTCATCTTAACCCCCAATCCCTCGGTCCTTCTCCGGTTTTTCTAATATTCACTTCGCTTTCCTTGCCTCCATCGCCCATCCCCTACTCACGCATAAGATAGCGGGGGCGAGCGAGCTCGGGGTCGCGCGAGAAGGCCGGCAGACCGGATGCAGCTCCACGTGGCGTGAAGGGCAGGAGGGCGTTGAACACCCCCCTCCACCATCCTCGTTACCCATAGCAATGCTTCGATCTGAAGGTGTGTCTTCCGCCACCATCAGGCGAGTCAAGGTGGAATGGCCGCCGCTCACGCAATTCCATTCTTAAAGGGGCGAGGAGGGGAAGTGACAGAACGCACCGGGGGCAAACAAACAAAGCTTAACGACCTTCCGTCCGTTCAGGGACTCCTGATGAAACGAGCGGCTGGCTCAGAAAGTCCGTGTTTCTGCGGAACGCGTTGATTTAGAGCGGTGATTAGCGCGGGGGCCGAGGGGGGGGGAGGCCCGGGCTTCAAATCGCACCCATCACTCATTCTCCTTTTGATTTCCAGGGCTCGGTACTCCAAGGCCGGCCGAGCCCGTTCTCCCTTCCCTCCCGGGTCCCCAGTGGACTCCGGCCTCCACACCTCTTGTCCCATTTGAGGTGCCGGGCGTAATGAAGCCCCTCGCCCTCTGATGTATGCCCCTCTGAGGCGACAGGCCGTGTGGGCCGAGCCCCTGAGCCGGCGAAGGCCTCTCCATTACAGACGGGCTCGGGTCTCGTGTCGAGCTCTGGCTGCAGTTGTGATAACAACGGAATGACTTTCTACCTCTGATTAACCAAAGAGTCCCAAATATGCAGGATCAAAGTAAATAAATAAAACAGACCAGCACCTTTGGCTACAATAATAAACCCCCCTCAGAAGTGGTGCATGCTGGGAGGATTACTCATATTTTCTCATCTAATTAGGACGATACATCATTTACATCTCACATGGGAGAGCGGGGCCAAACGGAGAGGCCCCGGTTACTCAACGTGGGGTGAGTCAAAGCCCACGAAGGGCCAAAGAAAATGAATCAAACACTCGAGATGTACAGAGGAACGCGACCATTTTTCATTAATGGATATTATTGTGGTTGTCGCCGCCATCTTCAGCAACAGAAGACGGAAAATCAGCCGAGATCTATTGCAATTTCTTCTTTAAATAGACAACTGAACAAGGAGTGTGTGATTCTGGTTGAATATATGTGTACGTGCGTGTGTGTGTGTGTGTCAGAGGCTGCAGGTGTCTGTGTGTGTGTGGTCTCACAGCGGCGGCGCTGGCGGTATGGGTGGGACTTTTAAGTGCCGAGGCCTCTTGAAGAACCGTCACTCACAGGGATAATATCTGTTTCCCATCTTTTCCAGTCGGCTCTTGAGGAACTGCGGGTTTCACCCATTTCATTTTCATAAAGGGGGTAAAGAGAGGGGGGGGGGGCGGGCAAAGCCCCCTCTTATGAAATTACCAGTACTTGAAAAGATCTAATGTGGTCTTAATTGTTTCGCTGCTTTTAACAATGTGTGTGGAGGGAAGCCGTGGGGTTGTAGACGGGTTTCTCAAGTATGTTTCAAATTACAATGGGGAGTTCTACAGAAAATGGGCTTAGCTGGGTTGTGTGGCTTTGTTTTCTCCAGCGGGATAAGGAGGTGCAAAGGCTGGAGAAAGAGAGAGAGAGGGGCCCCCTTTTCTGCCCGGAAAATAAAGCGCCTCAAACGGCGAGCTCGAATCTGGAGTTTTGGCCTGATCGCACAGTCTACACACGAAACACGCCGGAAAGTGTCGCGAGATACAACTTGGAGATATTGGAGGATAGAAAACTGAACATTGGTCATTTTGTTGAAGGCCTAAAAGAGGAAGAGGAACAGCAGAAGAGAACGTAGAGTAAAGCTGAAAGGAGCACGGGGTGGATGGATGGGTAAAACCACTTGAAACAAAGTTTGCAGATCAGTAAATGGTAAATGGTAAATGGACTGCACTTATATAGCGCCTTTCCACCGCTTCGCGGTGCTCAAGGCGCTTTACATGAGGCCTCACATTCACCCATTCACACACACATTCATACTCCAGTGGGCGACCGCTGCCATGCAAGGTGCGGCCAGACCCACTGGGAGCAATTTGGGGTTCAGTGTCTTGCCCAAGGACACTTCGACATGCAGACAGTCAGAGCTGGGATTCGAACCACCGACCTTCTGATCACTGGACGACCCACTCTACCAACTGAGCCACAGCCGCCCAAATCAGTTTGGTGTCACGCTAACATTTTTCTTCTCTCTCTGATAACCACCATTCCAAATTTATTCAAAAATTCTACGTTTTCATGGACAAAGAATGTCGCTCTGTCGCGGAGCAATTGCTTCTGACGGAGGTTTGCTCTTTAGCTGAAATGTCTTGGCGCTAAATCTGAATAGAAATCCATTTTAGCATGTGCGTGGGTGATCTGAGAGGTTTATGCTATAATTAGATTCAAGCCCCGCCCTTGCACATGGTTTGCGTAGTCGTTCCTACGCCATTGGGGGGGGGGGGGGGAATTCAGAAAAATGACCTGTCCTGCAATATGAAGGAAAAAATAATAATCTTACCTATGCCAACTTCAACACCTTCTTTCTTGCTCCACAATAAAAAGAAATACTGGAAGTAAGTCCAGTAGATTTTGTAAAATGTCGCTAACAAACCAACCAACCAAATGAAACGTAGAAACGCTACGCAGACTTCGACCTGATTTACGATGGCTGCCACCAGGAAAAAGAACAAACCCCGTTTTTAGCATCCTTGGTGTGCTCAGAAGTGACTGTTCTCAGGGCAGTCTTCAGGATCCCACAAAAACCCCAAAACCCAACGCCGTCCCTGGAACTGAAAGAGCCGCTCCAGTGCGAACGGCCACCCTCGCTGCCAGGTTTCTCATTCGCCAGCTGCCGTAGCCTAATTAGCCATTTCAACAATCACCACGCCAGAAAAGATGTGTTTCCATGTATGCGAGTTTCCCCTCACCAGTCGCTCACTTCAACGTGTTTCCCACCCTGTAGCGACTACAAATCTGCATATGGCGTCCATCTGGGCCCTCGTTCGGGAACCGAGGTGGTTATCAGATGAGAGGAGCCTACAAGGAAATCTGGCAAGCCCCTTTTTGCTTATTGTGCGACCAACTCGATGTTGACAGACAGACGGTCGGAGAAATAAACACATCGCAGGACCCCACAGAGCTCAGTGGGGCCTGTATACACGAGTGCATTTTAGTTTAAAAACGGTGAAGAAATGCCTCCACTGCATCTTGTCCCACGAGCTAAAACAAGATAAGAGCGGCTTAAACAAAAGCTTTACAGCCCCCTGATTACTCTGGACTACAAGGGATTGACATTTTTAGGAAAATAAAGACACAGATGCCCACAAACAGACACAGAATCAACTCTAATTGGATTAGGGCAGGGCCGACTCACTGACCACGCAGGCCTCGGATATGATCTAACCGGCGGCGGTTGTCTCCGCTGACCTCCGCCGTCGACACCTGACGCAGCCAGCTTATCGCCCCGGCGGCCCGCTGATGGAGGAGACCACCATCCCCTCTTTAGTTTGGGTGCAGCGGCCCACGTCCGCACAGGCCAAGCCGGTCTGTCGCTATCCATCCACCCTCCTCTCATTAGGACGGCACAACCTGTTTCTGTTCAAATGACTCTTGCTGTATTCAAGGCGGGTGGTGGCGCAGCGGCTCCCCAGTCACCGGGCGATGGTTAATAATTAGGCCCAGGGCTGTGCTGAGATACCCCAGAGTCTGGTTCAGGTTGGATTTATACAAGCATTTAACATAATGTGGCTTTCAGAACAATTTAGAAAAATTATACCCCACCGTTAGTGGCCTTAAGTTGTGGTTTTGCCCATTACGCCGAGCATGTGCACAGCGAGAGCATGTCGCAGCATGAAACCTGCATGATATTAATAGCATGCACGGCGCTGCAGCGTTCCCATGCGTTGCACAGCACATGACCTACAGCGATTTATCCACAACAGACTTTCGAACCTGGATTAGCTGCGATATATGAGATTATTGAGGGGCTGAGAGTGAAGGACGTTTTTTTTCTAGAGTTAATAGAACTATTTTTGGATTGACATGAAAGAACATTTTGTCAATTCACCTTTTCAAAGATAAACATGTAAACAAAGCGCCTCATTGCCGCCCCCCCCCCGTGATCAAGGTCCAACCCAGTGGTTGGAGCCGCTCAGTGGTCAGCAGATCAGACTGGTTGCACTGGACCGCTTCCAAGTGCAAATGGGTCCAAAAGACAGGCTTTGCAATGGAGCTAAAAGGACTTTGCTACGTCTGGGCTCTAGTTCTGTGTTGGCCGGATCACCAGTAAAAGCCAGTCTGTCCAGCTGAGAGAAGGTTTGTGTTCCACCTGGGGGGGGGCGGTCATAAAACGGCCAGTGGCTTTTAAGAAATAGAAAAATAACTCATAGGTGCACATGCATTTCATTTATAAGCAGTAATGTGGAAATGATTACATTTTTATTTGCATGCCAGGGCAGTAGGGGGCACTATATAATCTAACACCACAGAATAAGAATGTTAATAAACTACTAATCTGTAGCAAAAGAACAGAGAAGTGAGGCCTCTGGGTTTCGTGCACCGCATTCATGTGTGACTCGGCTCAGGCGGGGGGGGGGGGGTTCGGAACCTTTTCAAAGTGTCGCTTCTGATTGTCTTCTTTTTCAGAGAGCTAGTGTTCCTCCGTGAGGGCAGAATGAGAGCGAAGCTTCTGCAAAACGCTCATTGGTGTAACCAAAAACATCCGTTGTGGCGATGTCACCGTGATGACTTCATCATTCCTCGACCCGGGAAGCCCGCTCATCGCATCTGGAATCACGTTTGCCATCAGTAGTTATTAACGACTTCTCAACAGAAACATGATTTAGTTTAATGGCGGCTCTGGATCTGATGTACCTTTTCACGGAAGAATCCCTCTTTTACAGCCTCCTTAAGGTCTAATTTATAGATGTTAACATGCTAAGCTACGTGGAAGAACATGCAGATATTACAAAGTAAAAGTAATCGATTACAGCTTGGCGGCGGTGTACGGAAACACAGCAAGCCACCTTTAAAGATGGGGGGGGGCAAAGGTCAGGGCCGCCTTCCTTAGTCTCCTCGCTCTTCTGGAGGTGACAAATTTCATAACGCCGGTAAATTAGTGCACATGAAACTCTGAGCCGGGTCCGCTCAGCCGGTGGTCCGCGTTTAGTACGTTTAGGAAATGTTTTGTGTGTTTTTAACTTTCAGAAAGACAAAAAAGATCCCCTACAGACAGAAGCTAAGAGCCTCCATCATGTGGCGTCCATGAACAGCACATGTTGCAGGTCAACAGGGAGAAAAATACGACTTTCTAAATCACTTGTGGCAAGTTTACAATACAATTCCCTCAGTGCACGTCTGTCCAGCTCGCTCTGTGTCTGCTCTACACATAAAAAAAACACACATATGTACTTACACACTGGCCAGCAACAGATTCACAGATCTGAGTGGATGGTGGTGGGAGTGGAAGTGGGATTGAGAGTGACCCTTTCCTGCACAGTTAGGGTCCATAAAAGTGATGGAGCAATGACTCGTGAAAAAAAAAAATGCATTCAAATACTGTAGATACTCAAATAAGAGGTTAGCATGCTAGCATTTAGCCTAAAAAGATCATGTCTGTGCAGCAAAACTTAGCACGTCCTGTTTGTTCATGCTATCTGGGTCTGAGAAGTTATGACTATAACTTCACTTCCATGATGGGAGTTACAGTCATAACACTTTGTTTCTGGCTTTTCATTTTTGTCATCCTTTAAACCATTATTAAATAAGAAAAGATGGATTAGAAAAATATACTTAATTTCCTCCACAGAACTTTCCTAATGTTTTTTCGGCTATAATTTGAGTCGGCTTTGCTCTTGTCTCTGGACTTGCCAAAACGTAAATCAGATGTATATTGAGAAAAGTTAGAGTTGCAACATCCATTAGTCCCACTGCCAAGAGCTTTTTCACTCTTTTCCCTGTAAAAATATTTCTCTCTTTGCCGCAGAATAACTCAAAATTGTTATTATGTGCGACCTCAAAATGGGATCCAGCCCTCCTCATTAAACAACAACAAAAAAGAGAAGTAGAAGTTGATAATTCTTTGCTTCAGTCTTCCAGCTAAATAATGATTTGAATGACTCAAATGAAACAGAATATATCCCAGAGAATCCGTCTGATTGGCTCCTGTTGAAAGAGTCGGAGTCACAAAGCGGAATGGGAAATAAATCCACGCCACCAAGTGCTGAAAATACCCACGAGGGAATCTTCAGGGAATGTTACGTGTCCCACCAGGGGCAATTCTGTCTGCTGTCCGTCATTCTGGGCAGAAAACCCCAAACAGAGGCGCCGTCGCCGTCGTGACGCTTTTAGCTTCGATGCTACGGCTTGAAAAAAAGTGCATCAGGAGAAGAATCCGAAGCTGGGGGGTGGCCTCCCGGTTCATTCCCTTTCATCTTTATTTCATGAACTACAAGAATTGACCAAAACGGAACTTTTCACCTGAATCATTTGACGCAGCAGCAGGGAAACATCTTTGTCTTCGGGCGCTAAACTGGAGCTAACGGTTAGCGTGGAAAAGCAACGTGGAAACGCTACTTTGGAACGGGATCAATAGTTGCATATTGATTTATCATCAGCAATCAGTCAATCAAAGAAATCGTCAATGAGATTTCATTTACTTTTCAAATTAGCAACGCGAAATGTTTGAAATTACAATTTAATTTAACCCAGGAAACAGAAACAAGGAACCGTAATGACAGACCGATTAGAAGTTAGAAAGAACAACTAAACAGATTATTTCCATTTAATCTGAGCTGATGGGGGGGGGGGGGGGGGATGCAGAGAAAATGAATGGAAAAAGATAGATTTATGAAAGAGACAATGCGTCCCAGCTGAGCAGCATAAGCGAGTTTCAAACAGCATCCATCCACCGCCGCAGACGCCGGCTTTGACCTGCTGGATCCCTGCAGCGGTTTCGAAGGGAGCGAGCGGGAAAGCAAACAGTATTAATCCTCAAAAAGTTCAAAATATCTCCCTGTCATAACAACGGATCCGGCCCTTGTTCTGCCGAAAGCCTGCAAAAAAATAATATCAAGTGCAGATGTGAGGGAAGATGGGGAGTAAACAGCGAGCCCCGTCTCTCCCTAAATGTTTAAAAATGAGCCCTAATGCAGACGGGCTGTGGGTGTTTGCCCAGCTGTTGGGTAAATAAGCAGAGCGATTCAAAAGGCTGGATAACCACCGCCAATGCCCATCAAGCCAAACAGATGAGGGGCCGGGGCAATCTGGTCCGGCCTCAAACGGGACCACGCTGCCTCCGATTAGCCCCCCCCCCCCCCCCCCCGGATCCAGATGCGCGAGGGAGAAACGTCTCGCCGTGCAGAGCGAGGCCTTCTGAGCCACAACAGCAAATCTAAGTGGTCAGCTGTTTGCTTTCCGAACGCTGATGTCACATCCACGCCGTCCCGCACGCTCTCCTCGGCCGGCGAGCAGATGAGCGGCGACATCCTCGCTCGCGGCAACAGCAACCAAGAAAATGGCCTCCGAGGCTCTGACTTAACGGGCGGCGGGTTCCCTCGGTAGGCGACTAAAAGATGCTCATCGGGGCTGAGAGGGGACAGGATGATGCTGAGCAGCCTTTTTTTTTGTCCCATTGAAGTTCGTTTTTTCACAGTTTGACCAATATTTGAATTTATTTTCTTCTCCATCTCTTTCTTCCACATCAAATCCACACTATTGATTGCGAGAATACACAATCTTCAAAGCGATTGTGTGAATAAATGTGTGTTTCGCTGCTGGAAACTTAAAAGAGCCGGCCTCTCTCTCTGAAGACATTTCTCTCCGCTGATGTCATAATTTCACTGGGATATTTTAAATAAACACATTAGGCCCGAAAGAATTCAAAACTTGTCTCGGACTATAACGCCCGGGCGCTTTGACGGGCGCGAGGCGTGGAAAAGCCACTTTTTTAAAGCCGGAACCAATGGCCGCTGGAAACGGCCTGCGTCCCGTGCGGTGTAAATTATGGGATAATCGGGTGCAGGCCATCGCAGGCTCTGTTTATTCAATCCATTGCTTCACACGAGTTCCCATTGCCGTCTTCCTCCTCGCTGCCGTCTGCGTGGTGGTCCTCTGATCCCGTTGACCCGCGCCATGTGTTTTCACTTTCAGCTCTGATCCCAGCTCGGCAACCAGCAGGGAACCAAATACAAATTGAACAGTAACCATTCACAGGCCGCTTCGTCTTCCTCGCGAGGAGCTCGGGAGGAAGAAAATGTGCTCTGAGGGATGAGTCAAGAGCCGGTGGAAAAGAAACACTCGCCAAAGTTCTTATTATCTCAGTGAAGGTGAAGTTTTCATTAGTCCCATAAGCCCCGCCCGTTCTGAAAGCGAACCCTTCTCCTTCTGACGCTGGCTGGACAGCAGCCGCTCGCGACTGGGAGGGTGTGTTTGTTCAGCTTTCGTTGGGAGATGAAGTTAAAAAGAACCTTTTCTGTTGTTCCTGGGGTTCATATTTTCTCTGGAGTCGCTCCACGCGCAGTGTTTGTTCCCCCCCCCCCCGACCGAAAACCCGAACGCTATAATTCACCTGGAGTGAAGACAAACTCTCAGAAGACTCCGCTGATAATCTCTCAGTCGAGATATAAATCAAGCGGGGGGGCTTTAAATACCGGGCTCAGACCCGTGTGTGATGTAATCCACAAAGCCGAGGCCAGATTTGTCCCGAAAGCCGCCATGTTTGATCGATTGCTACGCTATCGATAGCATCTATTGCTGCGATTAGCGATCTCTCACATGCGATTCTTCTACGATCCTTTCTTCCCGTTGAGCCTCCGTAAATCAGAACGCAACGCATCACCTGGTTTACATTACAGCCCCCCCACGTACGCAGCCCTGACCTGCTGTCTCGTAAACTGCGCTCGGTTTACTTAGCCTGGCTTTCATTGCGACCATTTTGCACGGTTTTACCTTTGTTTACTTTATTAACCCCGGGGGTTACTTAACCTAAACGCGGCGGCGGAGCGCTGTTATAAGCTTTTATAACAGTGTTGAAGAGGAGGGTTTGGGTTGGGGGGGGGTTAATGGATGGGGACACGTTTTTGGATTCGGACTCCTGATATCAAAGGTTTCGGATGCGATGCCTGCGTCCTTTTCTCAGGACTGACAGAACTCTAAAAATACCGTCTCCATCTGCATCGGTTTCAACCGCACATTTCTGGAAGCCTCTGAGGACGTCGCCCCAAACAAACAAAGGCTCAGATAAGGATAAGGAAATCCTAGAAACCTGGCAGGCGCTATAAGCAAGACCGTTCGGTCCTTCTGAACCAAAAATATCCCCGGTTTAAAGACCGGCTCCACCGCCGGCGGCCGATGCTCGGTTCCCATGCTCCTGCATTGTGTCTCATCCAGCTGCAGCCTGGGGGGGGGGGGGGGGGGGGGTTCATGGGTGGTCTGCCCCACGGGGTCCCACACTGCCCTACATCTGATAGCAGCGGCTCCCATTCGCCGTTCCTTGGCTCACCGGATGATGCCTTCATCGTTTTCTTTAGCTTTCCTCAAGATGTTGTAAAAATTCTTCCACGAGTTTGTGAAGGAGAAATATTAATCTGCAATTCTAATATTTAACTTTTTAATCTGTGACTCTTTTAGCTACTTTCATGCGAGCGCTAGCCACATTCGGTTGCCCCACAGCCATTACTCTCCGCACGCCGGGACTCTCACACGCCCCTCGCTACGGGGGCAACATCCATCATTTCTCAGCCAGAAGGTTTTGCAATGTTCGACAAATCACGCTGAAATTCCTTTCTTGAACGTCCAACCGTCTGGTTAATAAGTGCCGCGGCTGCTGGATCGTTTACGTTGAAGTGGATTTACCGGCAACCCCGCAAATACCACACTTTATTGACTTTCATCCGCCGGTGACCTCGATCTGAAAGCCGGCGCACAATTAGCTTCATAATAATAAAGTTTTAGGGGCGTAATCAATGCTTCAGGTGTGGTCTTCTCTGCGCCGCAGAGCTAAAAGGTTGCAGTCATCGTCCCAGAAAACCACACGCATGTGAAGATGGATGTCGCTTTTACCCAGCGGGCCTCGCGCTGGCAGCTAATCGCTAGCACGACGGCGGCGCTAGGGCTTCACCGCTGCGGGTTGGTTTGGTGCTGATGCTCAGATTCCGGTCAAACAACACGTGTTGTCAAGCAACAAAACAGTGTTGTTTGTTCCCCCATTAGGACAGTGAACGCATCACCCACTCAGCACGCTCTTCATGTGGCGAGGAAGCCGATTGTTAAAAAGGCCGACGATCACAGCCGTGCAAAACAGTGAAATAAATCAAGCGTCATCAAATGACAGTCGACTTTTACGATTGTCTTTCTTTCTTTTTTTTTATTCCTCGTCATCACGTTTTTAAACTGTCATTGTCTCCTCCTCCATCAGCAGCATCTTTACCGCCACTTTGAAAGCATCGCCGCAGAGAAAGCCACAATTAAAGGATGGTGCTCCGGAGGGCTCCTCGAACGCAGGCGGGACGGCCAGACCGGCAAAATATCTGCTGCCACGACCGACGAAAGGTCGGCATGTGAACAACGCGGCTCGGATTCACCTCGACCTCCGTCGGCTAATCGGCGATGGCGGAACGCGTCGATGCAATTTGGCTCCGAGATGTCGCCTCCCTCGTTAAACGAGCAGGAACGCCGGAGCGAGCAGCTCCGCTTCAAACCACCGTGAGAAACCAAAGTGTTCAAACGTAACAGACTCTCTCCTCTACATCTGATAATGATCAGCACCCCCCCCCCCCCCCCCTGCCTCCCCCCTTCCCCAAAATTGGTATTCAGTATTTTGTAATATAACTCTTCATTTCCGTGCGCAGTCTGGACACCACCGGGACCCCAAAGGGTATCGCTTTCCTTTGTGTTTCACACATCGTGTCGTACTTGAACTCTCGGCAGCGATTTCTGTGACAGGCTGAAAGGTGAATCCTAAGATGTTGCAGCTTTGGGAAGGGAAAGTGGCAACAAGCTCCTCTTTCATCCGCCAAAGTTCCCGCACTTATCACTTTAAATCTGTCCGCGGCCTTTAATTCACTGGCGAAAAGCACGAAAGGCGTCCAACATGTGGGTTTAGTATGTGCGGGTTTCTAACGGAGTCTGTCCCAGTTAATGTTAACCCCATGAAGCGGGCGTTGGGAAAAAGTCACGCCGTAATATTGCCTGGAACAAAAGTTACGACGCCATGTTGAGCGTAAACGACTAGAAATGATGCCAAACGCTCTTCATCTTCACGTGTCGTTCACAGAAAGAACATTTTATTTCCGTAGCCGACAAGTTTTAACTGTGACCTTCATCACATGACAAAGGTCACAGTCGTGCGATGAAGGTCACCTGACGCCATCCTTTGCTCCCAGAAAAAAAAGGTTTCCGTAAATAGATCAACAGAAACTGCATCTGAATCTGATGGGGACCCGGAACCCGGGACGTCCCACGCCGTATTTATGCGACACCATATTTGGTTCAAGTCCGCGTTGGCGTTTCGTGCCGACTCATCCGGCAGACGTCAAGATATTTAGCAGCCTAAGCAAATATCGACAGAAATAAAAGGACGTTTATAGCACATGTCTGCTGTGCACGTGTGTGTCGAGGCGTCATCTGGGCGTGTTCTCCTTCGTGCGCGTGTGTGTGTGCGTGTGTGTGTGTGTGTGTGTGTGTCTGAGAACGCTTTGTTTCTGGGTGCGTGTTTGATTTCAAAGCAGAATGAATGAAACCTAAAACTGGGGAAAAGCTGACAAAACATGCTGATCCCAGGTGGCTAATGGGCCGGGAGGAGTGACCAGTTGACCAGCATCATAGAGGACCCCATTCGGCTAGCTGACCCCCCCCATCTGCTAGATATTACACCCAGAATCCTCTGTTTGTCCGACACATGGAACAAATGGGTGGTCCTGCGACAACTCGGCCCGTGGTGTCCCTGAATGACACGACCGTCCTTTCACCGCGGCCGCCGCCGGCGTGCGATGTCACCGGGGCGATGGCGGCCCGTTTGTGACATCAGGGCGGGTCTTTTATCCGCTTTACGATCTTTTTTTACTCATCTCGTTTTACACGGATACACTAAAAGAAGAGTATCGCTAATTAAAGAAAATGACGTCGGGGGAGCCGACGTGAGAAAGTTCCGGGTGTCAGGGGTGAGAGGTTGAAGGTCCCGGTACCGTGGGTGGTTCTGATGAAGCCCTGTTAGCAGTTAATGAGGGCTGAACAGACACATTGATCACCCCTCGTAATTTGCAGGGGGCTAATCGCTGGATATTCCCTTTGACCAGAGAGATTACACGCAGAGGCCGAGGCGGGACAATGGAGATTTGCCATGTAACGTCTCCACTATAGACTCAGGACACAAATAAAGGGTGGATCAGACCATAGGAGAGAGGAATTAGAGGGGGGGGGGGGGGGGGGATGTCATGCCGGCCAAGAAGTACCACCTCTGGGGAGGGGCTGCAGGGGTGGGCGGGGGCAGGGAGACGGCACAAAGCTCGACGTCCCATGGGTCCGCTTTGACCTTAGGGAATGTGTGTTGGGTTTTGTGATTGGCTGAAAGGAGATTGGAGCGCCGTGTTTACGTTTGTCTTCTGCTTTATGATCAATAATTTTATATTAAAAGAGACCAAAGAGAAATCTTTCAAACACTCACTTCCTGGATTTGGGATGTTCCCTTTCTGTAGGAGTGTTTTCCAAAATGGAAATTTGCATCGTCCAAATTTGTATTAGCCACCGTGCTAAACCCGAGCTCTGTCGCGATTTCTTTTCTTTTTTTGCTGCCCCCTAGTGGCCAAGAATTGGTTAATGCACGTTTTATTAAAAAAAAAAAAAAATGGACTCAAGAAACTCCCCAAACAACAGGATTAAGCATTAATCTGGGGGAGAGTTGTTACACCGGATTAACGTTTAAGGTGAGACAGACGGGACCGAAGGAAAACGAGACACAGGTGACACCAGGTAAGTCAGGCCTGAAAGACGCGCAGCCAGATGCCATCTTGAATCGCGAAATGAGGCCGACATCTGCCGACTCATCCGACAAACACCCGGCGGAGTTTCTTTTCCGACTTGTGCACCGTTTCAGGGCTTTTGCGGCTGAAGCGCGAGTCGCCAGGAGGGAGAAGAGGAGGACGAATAGCGACGACCCGAAGGCAAAGATCTTGTGCCTTGATTTAACAGCCGAAGTTCTGAAAGCCCGCCGAATCTAAAAGCCTGCCATCAACACATATAATCTCGTCGCTGAGCCCATTGAACGCCGGGTCCCAGGGGTTAATTCTCCAATCACTCCGTGTTTGAATCAACTCCTGACTCACATTGAGATGAAAGCCGCCGAGTCCCAGGACTGAGTCCCGGGACTGAGCCCGGACGCCGAAGGCCCGCCGATTCTGGACGACTGGAGCGGATTACTGCCTGTCCGTCTCGTCAGACCTCCATCGGGACAGGGACACTGAAAAGAAAAACAATAATTAGGGATAATTGCTTGTGTCCAAACACGAGCGATAAAGCCCTCCTCCCTCCCATCGCCTTTCGTAGCATGTGAGGTGGAATGAAAGGGACACCCCCCCCACCCCCCTGTTTTGACAGCTGGACAGGCGAACATAATTTGTGACAGCTGAACTGAAATGTCTTTAACCGCAGAAAGAGAGAAGGGGAGAGGGGGGGGGGGGGCATCTTAAGGAGACGTCCCACCCCGAAAGAAAAGCAGAAGATTTCAAAGACGGAAAAGAGACAGAGGAGAATAGGGAAGAAGAGATTTCCGTGTAGAGGGGTGGGACTACGTCAGAAAAGGATGGGGAGGTTAAAAGGGGGGGGGGAATTAGTCACACACCATAAACTCTGAAGAGAGGTAGAATTTAAAATGACCCGCAAAAAAAAAGAAAAGGAAAAAGAAGCGGACAAGAGACGGCTTAACATCAAATCATGCAAGTGGAAATGAGAATATTTGTGCGGCGGGGCTCGGCTGAACATGGTGTCATGCCCCGTTTGACACATTGGGTTAATTTGCCGCTCCCCGGAGGTGACCTTTGAACTTCAGGGACAGGAGGTCGAGCCAAACTCAAAGCGAGCCAAGCCAAAATCATGTTAGTCTGAGGAGCAGGGGGGTCAAAGGTCGGCGCTGAGATTCTCCGCACCGAGGCCGAAACAAGGACCATATGTGGACATTTGAAACAAAAATAAGTCCCCCGTCTTTCCATCCTCGCTCCGGTTTCTTCACCTCTCCTCCTCGACCCACCGCAGACTTTCTGCCCTAATTCAATAAAGTCGTAAAATACCGCCGGAACGGTAAATTGACATCACGCCTGGTGCCGCGCTCCTTAAATTGTCAGCGACAGAAGTTTTCCCAGAAGGTGAAATATTAATACAACACAGGATTTCTTTGCTAAAATACGCGGCTCCCAAATTCTCCCATGTTTGCTTTTCTCCCACTCCGAATTTCTGCAAGTGTGAAATGTTATACTCACTGTTGCGTTCACTGAGGGGGGGGCAGAAACCCGTTCTGGAGAAAGATGCTTTCACCATCTGGAGGGCGGAGTTAATCACTTGACTGATTGATCATTTGTCAATATTTGCTTCGTGTTGTATTGATGTATATGAAAACTGCAACCCCTGTATGAAAATAATCCAGATTTTCTGATTGTTTGAAGTAATCTGAAATTAAAAGATGCCTGACATCTCCCTTCTGATTGGTTGATCCAACTTTTTATACATTCAATGCATACACACCTTCAAGAAAGGGTTCGAGGGCCCTCGGAGACATGCGGCCGTGGAATCGGCGCTCACGTTAGACGCACGCGTGCGCACGGGTGGCGCCACCACCGGCGAGCGACCCGAACGACAAAGGCTGGAACAACAGAAAAATAATTCCCATTTGATCGGTGTCACGTGTTTTTCATTGACAACAAAGTGTTCCTGTGCCTCCAGTGCGTTTTCCTGCAAACATGGAATCCATTTATCCCCCCCGCCTCCCAAGCTTCACGCCCTGCAGTAGCGCGCACGCAACACACGCACACACACACACACACACACACGCGGCTCTGGGACCTTTTTATATTCAGGCAGGAACTTTTCCTTTTTTTAAAAGACACTTTGAACTACCGGTAAATATAAAGGCGCATGGAATCCGGGCGTGACGCACACCGGGCGCGCCGCTGGCGTCGAGTCGGTGTGCCGGGAGCGCGCGGCCTCCTGGCTCTTGCACGTGCGTTTGTAATTTCTCTTGATTAATTGGCCTGATCGGGAACTGATGGGTTTAAAAAAACAAAGCATTATCTTTTACCTGGGCCCGGTCCACGGCAGGGCCGCTGCTCGTTCCTCTCATCGTGCTTCCCTCCCATGCAGGGATTATCGGAGCCTTTTGGGTATTTTTGTTTCCAAAAGTAAAAAAAATAAAAAAATAAAAGGCATCTCTATAATGTGGATTTTAAATTCGTCCGCAAGCGTCGACCTGGGAGCGCGTGCACGGTGGTTTGGTGAGAGGGCCTCCGCCTGCCCAGTCAAACCACTTCAGAGGCTGCAAAATGCACGCGCGTCCTGGAAAACACGTGACAAAGAAACACAGATTGTGAGTCATTGTGAGTTTATTCAGTGCAGCAGCGATGAAGAGAGGAAGACAAACACCTGTTGCCTTCAGGAACCTGCGTCAACTCAGCTCCGGACATTTATAAGTATGTATTTAAGAGGCTCTAAGATAATTGCGAATACACAGATTATTGTTTTGTGATGATAACATAATAATAAGTGTTATTACAAGGATTTCCATCGGGAAATGATCAAATAAACCACAAAACTACTGATAACCTGAAACCTGGAGCCTGGATTGAGTTCAGCGTTTCCTGTGCTGTAAAGAGAATGGAAGTCATATCGCGTTGCGGGTTAAGATGCGCGCAGGGAAACGGCGCAGGCTTGGAGCCACAGAAATGTCGCATAAGTTAATATGATATTTATGAGGGGGGGGGGGTTCTTTTAAAAAAGATGCGCGCCTGTATTTTATTTTAAAGAATTAATTTATTTTATGTTTCATTTTTAAATGCTTCCTGCTGCTGCGATATAATTTTGGAAGTGACTGGCAGGTAATCATTAGAAAAAAATATAGAATTTAATTAAGACTAAAAGCTTATAGACGGACTTTTTAAAGCACCAGTTTATTAAACGATTCCTTTAAGGGAGGGGCTTCAAACTCTGATTCACTTTACTTTTCATGTATAAAGACACCAAAAATAATCTAGAACCCTCTGATGATGATCCAGATCACCACGTGGACGGTGTAAAACCCAATTAGGAAGGGGAACGAGCTGCTTGGCGGAGGTCTGCGCTCTCTGAGTGCTTTTATAGTTTATCACCTTGTAAAGTACACACTACTACAAACAAACAAACATAAAAATAACAACGAAGCTTCCAATGAGCAGCAGTAGAATGACGTCAGGTTACCGGTACATCAACCACCCGGTCAACCGGTGAAACCGCCAGATCTGACTCACACACGGACGGAGCGCGTTTCTGCCCCCGTGTGGAGCAGGGAAGCCCCCCCCCCCCCCCCAAATGAGCTGCAGATACAAGTGCGATACTCGAAATCGATATTAAAGTATAGATTAAGTTACTCCAACAAAAAAAAATTAGGCTCAAATGTACCTAAAGATGATAAAAATATAATTGATGCATGAATGTTTAATAACTTAAATATTGAAGCTAATTTATCATCTCGTTTAAGTTTCAGTTTTGCTTCTGTGAACTAAAAAGAGGCAGAGAATGGAAATACTCCAGTAAATGTACTACAAAGCTGTACTTCAGTCCAGTACTCGTGTACTTTCCACCACTCATTGCAGTACTTTTTGTTCTTTGCCTTTCTAACTTCTTATTAAGGGGATAATCTTTTTTCACGGTCGCTTTTGAACGCAACACAAACACAGAAAAACTTTATTAGAAAAAAAAAAGGTGTCAATACAAAATAATCATTTTAAATATCCACAAATATTTAAATCTGTTGGATTTAAATTTTTATTCTGCGACTCCACAGACGCCAGCAGTCACAGAACATTTAAACAAATTAATCTTGTAATGTAGAAGAATTAAAAAGTCCTGGATCCACCCCTTGCCTCTGGATCAGCACCGGTATGGGGTCGGTTCCGCCAAGTTTTATGGAAATCCATTCTATAGTTTTTGTGTTATCCTGCTTACAAACCAGGAAACGGACCCAGCAGATCATTACTGAGGTGTCCAGCTGTGAGAGGAACCTCCACCAAGATGGCTTCTATCTTCACTACCATGGAGCCTTCGACGGGTTCCTGCAGGACATCTTCATCGGGTCGTGCTGATGGACCTTTAACCCATCCAAAGCCAAGATGGGCGTGAAACGTGAGGATTCCGTGAGGCGTTTAAGTCGGGTTGTGCTTCCGGCTGAAGGAGGGGTAGATGTCCTCGTAAGCGGGTGGACCGGAGCAGGTGGAGCTGCTGTCCTCGTCGCGTCCTCGTTGGTCCTCCATCTTCTCAGCCCTGAACGGAGGGAGTCAAAGGACAGAGCAGAGCCGGACAGCAGAAACCAAATCTTTCAAAGTCAATTTCTTATTTTGTGAATGATAAAAGGCTGAAATCTCTCACCTCTACAAAATAGCTTTATTTGGTTGCTTTTCAGAAAGTAATTCACACTTTATTGCTCAAATTATAATAACTTGTGCGAGTAAAGTATCAGTGTTGACCGGAGAGGCCCGACGGCCGAAGTGAAAATCTTTCTGTGGTTAATAAGAAACCGAGTCGGCTGTGAGGTTTCAACACTTCAATCCGGCCCGAGCCCGAACCGCCAGCGCTTTATTTGCTTTTGTGTTGCATGCTGGGTAAAAAGACTCACAAGGAGGCATTGCCGCGGAGGTCACATTTAAATACCGGAGGTCACATAAGGAAGATCTATAACTCGAGTAAAAGTACTGACCACAGAGTAGAAATACCGTTGTTAACACTTTACAAAAATAAAAGTACAAAAGTACTCCAGTAAATGTACTTAGTTACTTAGCTCCCTACCTGCGTGTTTCCTGGCTGAAGCACGACCTGCCTTCTCCAGCCGCCGCCATCGTGGCACCGATGGGAGGGACGGCTGCATTCGCCGGCCTGCCGGGCCGGGACACTTCCTGGTTGACGACTCCGTACGCAGGCGGGAAGCGCGGCACACCTGGCTGCATCACGGCGCTCAGCGTGAACCAACGACCCGCCGACTCCTCGTCCCCCGGTCTGCCGGGCGAGCAGGAAAAGACCCCGAGCTTGAAAATGCCGACGAGCATGAAAACGACCCCGACGGACAGCAGGACGGCGCCCAGGAGCCCGGTCCACTCGAAGGCGTCGTTGGCCAGGTAGTACTTGCAGCCTGCTGCGGTGTAAACCGCCCCCACCAAAGTTAGGAACCCCCCGGACAACATGAGGGAGGTTCCGGCCGACCCGCCGAGGGCCCCTGAGGGATTTCCAACGCCGACCGGGTCCATCACATCACAGGCCTCGGGGGGGGCGGCTTCGCCGGGTTCATCCGAAAACCTCAGAGCGCTCGGCGAGGCGGATCCCGAGTCGCCCGGTTGTCACATGAGCGACCGCCGAATCCACCCCCCCCAAAAAACAATCAGTAAGTGTAAACACAGGCGGCGGCCAAGACGAGTTAAAGGTTAACGTGCGCTTGAGACACGGGACGCCGGCGGCTGATCAACCCCCCCCCCTCCCACCGGAATAGAGGCTTCTTTCAATTACCGAACTCTAAATATTTATGGACTGAACATTTCCTCTCTGGAAGGAAGGCGAGTTCTTTGCGTGCGTCCCGTGGACTCGTCCAGCGGCGTATTGATCCCCTGGGCTTACGCTTCGTTTCACTTCAGCTCCGCCACCATCCCTTAGAAACACATCTGGCCGACATCGGCGCGGCTTTCGGAGTCGAGGAGAAGCGACGTGACAAATAGTCGCTCCAGGAGGTTTTAGGAACCGCCGCTCAACGGGGTACAAAGTTCTCCTTGCTTTGGGTGAACGGTTCCAGCGCTTCTTCTTGGTGAAGAGGTGGTCATGTGGTTCAGGTTCTACCTCTTTTGGTAGAAGCTCAGTCTCATCTGGGATCCACATCTAACCTTTGAAATCTTTACTTCTTTACTGTAATTTCGGAGTTTTTCATTCGTCCGCCCCGAGGGGAGGAATCCACTCCGTCACTCTTCCCATGGTTTATTATCTTTAGCCAGTTTAAAGTTTATTCTGGGGGTTCCTTCTTATCCAAACAGATTGTCGGATAGAATACAGAATATACAGAATGTAAGCAGGTACGTTTTACTTGATACTGGAGTGTACAAATACATTAAATACGATCTGATGAAAGCAAAGACAAGATTGTAATTCAGTGTGTGGCGTATAAACTTGTGCGCTCCTCTATCAAATTCACTTGAAAGCAACGCCACCTCAATGGCAGATTTTGCTCGTCTAAAAAAGGAAGAGTCGCCATAGGAATTAAGATGTGGCCGTTCCTCGGTCGCCCCCTCCCCCAAACACACTAACACACTCACGACTGCATGTCTCTGAGAACATGGCACGGAAGGGTCCACTCCCTCACCCCAGGGCGGTGGAGCCGTGGAGCCGGTGGACAGGACTCGCTCCTCACCGGGTCTGAATTTTACTTCCTGTGAATCGTTTTCGGGACAGTGAAGGTCAGATGTTTTGGAGATATGGTCAGATAGTCCAGACTTTTGATGGTTTGGACATGTCCAGAGGAGAAACGGGGACTACATCGGTAGGACTAGGGCTAGAGGTCGACC
>NC_090915.1:2936795-2969492 GCF_040956055.1 Brachionichthys hirsutus | reverse complement strand
TGTCAGGTGCTGCAGTTACGATGGGGGTCATCGACCTGCACATCCAGCTTGCTCACACACACACACACACACACGTTTCTGGCGTGGGGAGTTCTGTCCACGGCGCAGCAGCTCTGCCCGTCTCCTCCTCGGGAAAAGGAGCCGTGGGGGCGGGGCAACCTGTGGCAGCTCGTCACTACGGACACTTCCCGACGGTGGAGCTGCGTCACCCTCTACAGACGATAAGAGAATCACGGCGGCGGCGGCGAGCAGCTCCAGATCAACGAGAGCCGGGGGGGGGGAGGAGCTCGACTTCGGTTATCCGAACGATGTTTGAAAGCTGCCACGGCTGGATCCAACGTCGTGCTTTTTTCCTTTCTAGCGGAGATCAAGAAGCCCGTGCAGAACTTTGTAAAACTCCTGGATCGGCTCGCAGGAAGTTCCCCTCGTTTTTTAATTGGTCGAATGGGCCGTTTCCTGGTTTTCAGCAAAACGAATAGCGCGATCAAAGACGGCATTAATTGTGTGCGTGCGTGTGTGTGTGCGTGTGTGTGTGTGCGTGTGCGTGCGTGCGGACTCACCTCTCCTATCTGAACGTGCGTCTCGTCGACAGACCGCGAGTACGACTGAATGATCTCCTTCATGTGAAAAATGTGATTTTCCTCGATGTCTTGGAATTTCTGCAAATCAGAGACGTTTCGGGAGAAGCGGATTAACAGATCCTCCGGTCAGTTAAAAACCACCGTCGACAAATCGCCCTTGTGATGTCAGGTGAAACAAAAATAAGGGAGGTAAAGCCGCTTCCCTTCCTGATTCTGCTACTTCCTGTGTGTGTGTGTGCGCGCACACGATTAGTCTAACGTCGACACACACAGATCACAAATACTAGTTTTTAACTTTAGAACTCATCTCCACATTGGAGATGAGCCATAAACGGCAAACACAGGAAGCAGCGCCGCGCCGCGCGACACAAACGCTACGCTAACTGCGTAAACATCTCCAGCGGCGAAGCGTCCGGCTCCGATTTTAGTTTGGAGTTTATCGGATGAGCTCCTCGGATGGATCCGATGAGGATGATGAAGGGCGCACCTGCGTGGTTTCTGCCATCTTCAGCTCAAACTCGGACTTGGCCGCTGCGTATTTCTCCACGTATGACTTGTAGGTCTCTGTGGCCTTTTTAGCTTTCACTCCAGCCTGCAAAGAACAAAGAGCCAAATAAACAATGCCTGGAAACACACACACACAGTGCAGTGGCCGTGTGCGTGTTCTCAGAGGGAAATAAAAACATCTGCAGACGCTTCCGGTGCTGAAGTCTCAACATGAAAAGGCTTTCACCGGGCGCTGCGTGACGGCGCGTCTCGATGCGATCGCCCACCTTGTCCACGTCCCTCTGGGTGGCCCCCTCTTTGCGGAGGCGCTCCTGCTCCACGGTTTTGGTGTTGTAGCTCTCCTTGGACTTCTGCAGAGCTTGAGAGGTGGTCTGGATGTTCTGCACGGCCTCCAGGGTGGATGCCACCTCCTCTTTTGTCTGGAAGTACCGTCGACATTCTCCACAGTCACAACTTGGCTGAGCTAATGATGAGTCCAAGCTTTGCATTCGCGTAATACAACGTTACCCGGAACAACGGCCCCCCCCCCCCATCCGCTTGCCTTTTTGTGTGCCTTGGCCTGCTCCTCCACGTACTTCTGCACCTCCTTGATGAGGTCCTGCAGCTTCTTCACCAGCTCCATGTGACACATGGCCAGCTTCTCCGTTGAGCTCTTGAACACGTCCCACACCGGCGCGAAAGTCCTGTCGCAAAGGACGACACGTCAGAGGCGGGAACGGGAATTCCTGCCGGCCCATTTCCTAGGAAGCTAGAAAGCCGTGGAAGGAAGCTCACCCAAGCTGAGAGAAGTTGCCAGCCGTCTTGGCAAGTTTGGTCATGGACCTGGCGTAGGACTCCTCGATGGTGCTCCTGGACCAGAGTGGAAACACGACACACACACACACACACACACAGATGACTTGTTAAAGTACCATCAAGGTGCCACAATTTTTTTCTTTAAAGCACCTTTTCATGCGTGGTATGAGATTTCCAAAGTATGTGCTTTTGAGCTTTGGCTCAAATGCACCCCCCCACAACCCCCCCCCCCCCCCCCCCCCCACCCTTAAGTGTGTGTGGGGGGGGGGGGGGCAATGTTTAACAAGACGCAGCGTGTGTGGGCAAAAGAAAGAAAGAAAAGAATCTTGGCTGGGGATTGGTTCAAAAAAGCCTCACGCTAAAGCTGAGCGCAGAAAAGCTCCCCTGTTAATTTTAGGTTAGCCTTTATATTCCTTTATTCTGCACAGAAATGAATGAATGAAACGACAGCCTGAATTATGTGTGGTTCATTTATCATTTACAATAACCAGAACACGCACACACACACATCGATAGATACGATATGCCACGACTGGCTCTTTCTTTTTTTAATTCATGCTTATTACTATTATTTAGTAGTTTGGGTTGCGAGGATGCAATAGCAACTTTTCTCCAGTAGGGGGAGCCACAGCGCCGAAGAAGACCCGTCACTTCCCCCAGATGTCTGAACTCAACGGCCTGAGGCAACCTGGAAAGTGGCCCAGTGAGGTTTCACTGGGATTAAGTTCACTCCCTGCTGGACTGGGAGGTTCGGGAATAATTAAACTCGCTAGAGGACAATAAATTAACACATTTATCAATAATCCATGAAGGAACGTTACCGTTCTCTGATGAAGTCCGTCAGCTCCTTGGAGGAGATTTGACCATGCTTCATGTTGTGGTAAAGTACGTCAAAGCCATTATTTTTTTCACCCTGCACGAAAGAGACAAGCAGATGAGCCACCGGACAAACAACAACAACAACAACAAACACCTTGCGTTATTGACAGGACGTTACAGAAGAGGCTTTTTCAGGAAGAGTGATGTTCCCGTTACCATGACGCCGGGTAAAATGCTGCTGCTGTTGGGTTAACGCATATAAACCAGAGAAATAATGACGACAAACCGGATTACTGCAATTTTATGTCACAGATACACCAGAGAAATGATTTAACTCCTCAAAGAATGTAGGATTTGGGATTGCAATATATAAAATAAGAAAAATAAATTAAACCTCACGACCACAAACGGATTCTCAGCGACACCAGATCAGAGCGAAACCCTTTCAGCTACTATGCATCTCGCGCTAACTAGCCACATGCTGCTAGCCCCGTCGAGCTACACGTGACCAATCAATTCAGTCGGCTGACGCGAAACGAAACCAAGTTCAAGTTCTTAAACCGGTCGAGAACAAGTGATCTGATCACATGTTCGTCTAATGAGCCCGAGTCAAAGCGGGAAACAAGGAAATCAAGACGATGACGTGTGTGTGTTTGTGTGTGTGTGTTCCGTGACTCATCTTTGATCCACCTCAGCCCAAACCTGTCACAGACACTTCCTGGTTCCTGGATCCGTCCACCGCCAGCAGTCTGGTGTAGCGGCTAGGATACATTCAACGAGCTGACAAAAGGCTAAATGTGATGAAAACTATATTCTCAAAGCAACAGAGGAGATGTGCTACCAAATTATAGCTTTGCTGTTGGTACAAGCATAGCCGTTAGCTAGCATGACAAGGCGATGGTTTGCCGTCCCACAGAACGACGTCATCTGGAGGTTATGCCAATCCATGAGGAGGCGGATTACTGACGGGCCCATTAAGTTTGCTCTTAAATCATGTCTCTTTACTTTTGCTGCTGCTTAAATCAAAAATAAATAATTACAATTTAACAAGCAAGAGTGACAAAAACCGACGCAAGAAACTGTGCAAGAATAAACACAGCGGCGCGTTTTAGTGTGAGAGTGTAAAAAACAAAAGGTGACAAACACAGCTGGCCGACCGGGCGACGAAACAGGGAAGTGACACACACACACACACACACACACACACACACACACACGAGTGAAAACACACAGCGGCTAAACAGAGCAGAACAGCAACAGGAGGAAAGTCCATTCTGTGCCACAAGCCCAGTCGTGTGGAATGTGATAAGAAAGAACACCACCGAAAAATAAAAACAAATGCCGGAACCAGCTCAGGCGAGTTTACAATAGTGGGACCGATTCCCCCCCCAAAATAAATATTCCTAAACAGAGCAGCGGAAGAAACATTAAAGACAGGAACATCTTTTATAAGTAGCCTACAATTCAGAGCGGGAGGGGAAGCGCTACCAGAGCGCGGCCGTTTCTCAACGTCTCCGTCTGGACATTCATTGACGCACGGCCTCGCGGCGTCTTTCACATTCCAAACACACACGGCGATTCATTTAGCGTGACGTCTCTGCTGCGGTGCGGCGACAGACCACCAGGTAGCCGGCCGAAAGCCAACCGTCCCGCAGCTTCCTGTCACAGATCGGTCTGAACCAATGAACCGTTTGATCACTCGAGGAGAACATAAATCAGCAGCTGCGTTACGGTGGATTGAGGTTCCTCGTTTAAACAGCAGAAAAACAGTAAAAAAAACAAAAAAAAAACACACACAACCATCCTTCACCTGAAATACTCGTTTATCTGCCGGGTGGAGGAGAAGAATTCACCCCTCCTCTCTTCTGCGTGTGAATATCCTGCGTTAGCTGCCCGGCAGGCTTTCTACGTACTGCATTTTCATCCGTTACATTTACACGGAAAAGAAGTTGTATTATTTACAGGCAACATCTAATTTCAAACGGCTTCACATCATTCGGTTAATCCGACACAAACGGGTTTTAATTTGGGAAGATAAATGGAATCATCTCCCGTCGATTACAGAAAATTACAACAACAACAAAAATCTCAGCAATCAGTCAAGTTTCTAATTTTTTTTTCCTGTTCCGTTGAGCAAAATGTCACATTTTCTTTGTCTTGCTGTATTACACAAGTATAAATATTCTTTAATACTTTTTCGTTAACACGAGCAGGAGCTTCCTCTACGAATACAGATACAAGAATTCATGCGAGTCTGGATTCAACAGCTGAGAGGAAAAGTGTCACAACCGTCCAACACTTGTTAATTCAGTCTTTACAGACGGAGAGGGGAGAGGGGGGGGGGCAGCAGGATGCTCAGGCCGTTAGCAGCGTCAGCATTGTTTGCTTATCACGCTGCCATCTCATTTTCCCATGACATGTCGGAGACCAGCGTTAAACACGACCTCATTTTGAGCATTCAGTCAATTTGCTGCCGCTTTTAATCGAGCCGACACGCAAACCCGCCGCCGAAGATCGTTCAGTGCGTTTGGGGGACGGACACGTCGGTGAAACATTTCAGCAACAGGACGAGACGCCAGAAACTGACACGCATAGAAGAAGAAAAAAAAAAGGGGAAACGGCATTGAGAGACACGAGAATGAAGCTAGCGAAAGGAAACGCTGCAGCCAAGCGACCAATCAAGATGCCACCTCTGTATGTCCATTCCTAATGAGATAGCTTCTCGAATGAGCTGCACTTTACACACCGAACGTCCAGACACGACGGGGCGAACCAAGTGCTCCGAGTCAAGTGAAAGGGAAATGGATGAATGTCCTCATGCCAAGTGTGTGTCCCGCATGTTAAACACACAGCTGATGTTTGCCATCACTGGATTCTCTTGTGCCCCCCCCCCCCCCTCCCCCCCCTGCAGGGGCACAAAGGGCAGATTGAAGAACCGGGATCGACTCGGCTCTCCGCTCCTCTTCAATTTCATTTATAAATTTCCCCCCCAGGATAAAAACACGCTTTGCGGTTGACGGTGTTGTACTTTATTTCAACTCTTATCTAGATGCACTTTTCATGAACCGCTCCTCTTCCGTCTCAGGAGAATTCCCCAAGGGGGGGGGGCTGCGGCACATAAAACCTGGAATATCACAGAACAGGATGTGTTTGTCTGAGAGGAATGGGATAAGATTCCACTGAAAGCCAGCAGCAGAGAGATGCTCGTTTTGAACTAGTCCATTTATGCTGAGATTGCGGTAGAAAGTTATAATAGTGTGTGTTCTTGTTTAATGTGGTTATTGCTGATATAATGTTTATTTTACTGGTGAACCTTTTATGCAAAGAGGTAATAATATTTGTATAAGGCTATCCAAAACAGAAAAGAAAAAAAATGTCATGTTTGCTGCAGTGCTAATATTGCTTAATAAAAGCCAGAGTCTGACTCGTCCTCAGTTTTACAGACATTTTGTTTCGTGTCAAAATAGTTCTAAAAGAAAGACAAAACAGTGAACGACGTTTTCAACCTGCTGTAGCACAGCCACGTCAAATCAGGACCTTTCGACAGTAAAGATTAACAGTTAACACAACTTATTATTAATACACACAAAACAGAACAGGCTGAATAAATATAAGCGCTAAGTGTCTTTAGCTATTTGGGGCTAATTTCAGGTTTTAACGCTGTTCTCTAACTTACTAAACAAACATCTGGCCTCTCACTGAAACTTCGTGACGGAAGTGTTTGGATTGACAGCTCGCGTCGTCCAATGGCATTCAAGAAAGAGGCCAGGAACATTCCAAGCGATTATGAGATAACCAATTAGAGGGCGCGGGGGGCGGAGCCCTTTTGGTTTTCAGGTTAGATAGGTTCACAGAGGCCCAAAACCCCGGGTTAGCAAAATAATAACCAGCGGGAGGGGAAGTCAGCGATAGCCGGTGTACCGCTGAACGGCGAGTACGGCAACAGCCGACGTTTCCGCCGTTTCGGCAACAGCAAGCACGCGAAACACATCTGTCAAACTACATTTGACTTACTCCGCGACAACACAGCGAGATATACGGAATGCCGCTACCAGTGATACAAATTACATACCCAGAAACTCTCCAGGAAGTAGGGCGTTATCATCTTGTCCACTCCTCTTTGCCGCAACTTAAATTTGTTGTAATGCAACTTTTAAAGCGTAAACCATCCGCCGTCCTCCCCCCCCCCCAGTTTCTGCTCTCTCCGTCTCTCCCCTTTCTTCTCCCCCACCTACAGACTCCACCTCCACTCGGCTGTTCCGAGGCTCTCCCCCGTGGGGTTTGTTCCCGTGAAACAGCGCTCCCAATGGCGGGTAGTGACAGCGGCCGTCTGGGCGAGATACCACGTAAATGCTAGACTTTACAGAAGCGGAGAATGTCGCCGCGATTTTGGTGATAAGCGTTATTCGCATAAAAAAAAAATAGTCAGACCAAAACTGCGGCACCACGAGACAAAAAGAGACATTTCTCGAGAAATTTGATAATTTTGCTTTATGCAGTTTCACGTTACTCCTATGAATCACAAGTATGTCACCAGTTTAGATCTAAATCAATTTAAGCAATACAATTTATTGTTATTAATACTGCACACAAAACTTCAAAATTATAGGAAAAACTCAAGCCCAAAATAATGTAAACAATTTATTGGACAATGTACAGATTCAAGCAATGGTAACCAGTCACATCCACTATATCATCTTACAAATATTACAAAATTACTACAGTACAATATAGATTCTTTGCATGATCCAAAATATTTGGTGGCCCCAAAAGTTGTTTATTAAATTCAGCAGCTTAATAATAATAAAAAAAACCCATCAAAATTATGTTTTTGTTTTTACTCGCAAAAAAGATGAAGGCAGATAGTCTAACCAAGTTTGAAGGCTAATCAGAATACAGGCGTTCTTTGACAAGACATTACTTGATATTGGTGGGTGTTTTTTTTATAAAATACAAATTTTCAATAAAGCTTTATAGAAATTCAAAACATGTTTGGTAACAATGTTTCTAAGTTTTCAACTTCTTGCTTTGAGATTTGTTACCTGTTTTCGTTTACACGTGACTTACCATCTACTGCAAAAAAAAAAAGACTCAAAAGTATTTTGCTGTCAAGGCGTCATGTACACGTTTCGCTATTTGTCACAGTCTGACAACAAAGAGTTACCATTTCATTCTCGCCAGTCTCGTTAGCTGTAATCACATTTAGCTTTAACGTCAATTAACATCTACGCTACGGTAATCAAAAACGTGAAGGGCGGCAGTTTTACTAATCGTTAGCTGTTGAGAGGATGCATAAAAAGGCATACACACACGAGGGAAATAATAACACTGAACACAGACAACCTGAGGTTAAACACAGAAAACACATATTCAAGTAGTGAAACACGACAACAACGTGTAGCAGCAGTCAGGTCAGAAATACAGCACAGTAATGGAGCGGGGGGGGGGGGGGGGGGGGGGTTGCTTGTGTTTTATAGCGCTACACGTCTTGATTAAAGAGGACAGGAAACACACCCCAGCTGTGGTTTACTTTTTTTTTCTTTTTTGCATACCGAAACAAAATGGAATGTGACAGACGAATTCACTTCAAAGCATGAAAGGACGCGGCACGTACGAGTCGTCGCCTCTGTATTCCATGATGCGTTACATTTACCACCGTCGAGATCAGAGAGATATTTTCTCCGTTGTGAAAGGTCACGTAAGATATTAAGCCGCTTTCATACTGTAATGCCCTCCAGCATCGAGACGGTTACCGGTACTGCATTAGCCGAATACATTTTAGCAGCAATACTCGATGAGCCGTGTCCGACGCCGAGGCTGAAAACTACATTTGGCTACATCACTAATTTCAAAGCACTTGAAATTAACATCTTAAGTGCACTGTGCGGAAAGGGTTAAAAATACTGCAGGTAGCCAGCAGAGGGAAGAATGACTGGCGGGGCATAAAAACATAATAATATTACTAGTAATAAAAATCACCTCCCTCCAACCCATCATGGAATACATCCCGGCAATCCGCAACTCAAAATGCTTACACACTTTATAAAATATCACAGCGCAAAAACGACCAGAGACGAGAACATTGTGTAGTTTCACAGTTTTGGAAAAAACTATACATCCAGCTATGGGGGGGGGGGGGGTAAAAGGTAAGGGTGAACACTCCAGAAAAGTCCTAAAAGTCCCAGTGTTCCAAGACGGAAATGCAGTTTTTAAACTATTTCATCGAAGCTCCCCTTTCCCTCCCCGCTATATGTCGGGGTGCGAGAGGAGGAGGGGGGGGGGGGGGGGGCACCAACATGCAAGAGATGAAAGCGTCCGAGTACCCCCCGAAAAACACGACCATTCAAAGCGTTACAGTCACCCTCAGAAGATCATGCTTTTAAACACGAGAAGTCAAACACCCGAGGGGAGTACATTGAGAAAGTTACATTCACTCGATGGACTGCGTGATTCCGACAGCCAATCACAAACACATCACGGAGACGGGAACGGCGTCGACGCGGCGTCTTCCTTCATTTCTGCTTCAAGAGGCTCAGACGACGTAGAAAATTAAAAAAAAAGGAACCGGAAGCGTCTAAAGCGCCGCTATGATTACCGATGAATGTCCGACGTCAACACTCACACACCACGAGACCAAACTTGGGGGGGGGGCACAGCGAGATCCTACAACTTTCGCGCTTCCTGTTTTTTTTGGCGCGTAAAAGAGTCGCGCTACGTTTGAGCCGTTTGCCATAATTCTCTGCAAGAGGAAACAATAGTACAGTAAAAGAGATCAATCACAAGGTCAAAGACGAATTTCATCACGGAGCGACGGGCGGCGGTGGAACGCGACACGCCTCGCCGACGACCCGGAGCGTCTCACAATGACACAGGCGTGCTAGCGAGTTCCAGGAAAGCTGCGCCGGCGACGAGCGAATCTCGTGCTCTCCTCCCAGCGGCGTAAACGACGGCACGGAACGGCGCGTCAGAGAAATACCGGCGCGGCGTGACAAAAACAAGATCCTCCCGTGTCAGATCGATGAGACGCATCCCAAACCGCGGCTAATCCTGTTAGCTAACGTGAAAAAGAAGAAAAATGCGTCGTGAATATTTGGAGAGAAAAAAGGTGATTATTTCTGATTCAGATGTTCGTTAGATAAATATTCCTCCCGTGATAAGATCGTCCCCGCCAGCCCCCCCTCCCCCCCCCCCCCCCCCATCCCACGTTGCCCGGGTATAGGGGCGGTGACCAACGCAGCCGCCGCCTCCCTCCCACCCCGTGCCTTGAGGTTGCGGAGGGCTCCACACCCCTTCCCTCCCAACAGCAGGTCGACCCTCCCCCCCCCCTCCCCCCCATTGTAAAGGGCAACATGTTCCCTGGGTAAAAGAGGCTCCCCATTTTGTCTCCCAAAGTGAATTACCTGTAGAGAGAGAGAGAGAGAGAGAGAGAGAGAGAGCGAGGCCTCCTTAGAATGCGACACAATCCAGTTAAAGACATTAAACTGCATTTTTCTATTCATGCTCCACCCCACCAGGGCGTGAACTCACCCCAGTGATGAGGTATCCTGCCGTGGACACAGTTACACCCCGTAAAAGGAAGCCAGCCGCTCCTTCAGCGGCATGGGGAACTGATCTGAGAAGCGTCTCCAGTTCTCCTCGCCCACCTGGTTCTTAAACCCATGGAGGATCTGAAACAAAAACACCAGAAGGAGTTTATTCGTGCTGCCGCAGAGGAATCTGCACGAAGTTCATGTCCGATTCTGGCCACTAGGGGCCACGTTGAGCAGCAAATCACAGAGTTCCAGAACTTTGTCACCCTCTGTCCCGAGGCGGTTCCGTGTTTTGCAGACATTTATCGGTTTGTCTGTTTGCAAGTTAACTTAAAAGGATGATGATGATTTTGATGATTGAACCAGAAGAGATCCTGGATTCTGGATCACTTTGAAATTTTGCGGTCAACAGAACTTCAAAATGTGTTCCTCAGTCGGACCATGTCAACGGATTTGTTACATCCACCAAGGAAGTTCTGTTTTTGACGCGTTCGCAAGATCGTTCCAGAACTTCAAGGCCTGATTCGACGCACTACCGGTAAATGTTAATAATCTGCATTCAGGCTTTACCTTGCAGAACATCTCTCGGAGATCCTCCTTTGGATTTACCCAGGAGGCCACTGCGTCACAGAAGAATATAAAATCCTGTCCCGGGAGAGGAGAGGTGAGGCAACATTTTCGACGTGCAGAGCGAGCGACAAAACGACGACCTGCGGGGGAGCTCACCTGAACGACACCTCCCGGGTTTACGCTGATCATGGTGCAAATTCCTCTGAATGCAGAGTCCTTCTCCTCATTGTCTCTGATGTTTCGCAGAGAGGTGCACCTGACAACATGGACGACCCGATTTAACGGCAGACACGACAAGTTGCAGTTTTAAGTAAACACATCCATCAATCAATAAACACCTACGAATCAATACATAATCGCACTATTACACCTGCGATAGACTAATAAAGCCTAGGTCTGCGTGCGTGTTCTAATCACGAGCACTCGTCTTTTCCCTATCTGTAAAAACAGATTCAGCTCGATGAATTCATCCAATAAGTCGAGCATGCACGCGAAACAGAAACCAAAAAAAAACAGTTTTACTTCTACAACATAAAATAAAAGGTACTTGGAGCTCTTTTAAAGTTGTCTACGAGCTGTGTGTTCAGTAAAATCCTCATCTATAGCACCTTGAATATAACATTACGCTTGACTAGAAAAGGTTCGGGGGTCACTTGTGGGACGGGCACATGCAGCTGGGGCGACTACTGAACGAGAAAGGGATTCAGGAATGCTCTGCTGTTGCGACGGACTCTGATCCCCCATGCATCATTTTAGGTTAGCGACAATTAACAATGACGAAAGACTAGAAATTAAACAAATTAATGTAGAATACATGAAGGTGCTACTGAGGCAGAAACGACAAAAGTAAAAAGAAAAAAATCAAATCACAAATAGGACCTAAAAGAGGACAGGGTTAGTCACACGGTTGGGCCATGATTACAAACTGAGAAGGAAGGAAACCAGAACTGAAAAGAGACTTCTGTAGAGAAGGAGAGGAGAGCGACAGGAGGAAAGCAGAGAGAAGATGAATTAAATAAAAGATTGAATAATACACACCAGGGTCTTATAAACTGCTGTAGCATGGGTGCCACCTCTTGAGGACAAACGTAACCAAGACGACCAATTGTTATTGCTAAGGTAACGCAATCACGGTTACACACCACCAAACGCCAACCAAGACATGAGCAATGAGGAGGGGGGGAGAAAAAATAAAGAAAAAACAAACAACTCAGAGACAGAAATCAACAGAATCTGTGTATGATCATAAATAGAAGACTTTCACTAGCGTTGATTATCGCCGCCGCCCGCCGCCGCCGGTCACGGGGCGGAAACGTAAAATATGACACTCTAAAACTAAAAGAAAAAAAAGAAAAACACACAGCACGTTTAAGGGAGAACACATCGACAAATTTGACAGGACATTCATAGAAAAAGGCAAACAATGGCTTTCAGAAATCACATGGATCCAGCAAATCTACGCTTATTCTATAATAATGTAAAAAAAAAGGCATTAGCTTGATTTTTAGTCGTAGCGTGTGTGTACGTGTGTGTGTGTGTGACGGGCCTGAACAAGAGCAGCTCACTCAACTTTCTCCCTTAAACTCACAAATGTTAATTATTATTTTTACAGAAGAAACAGAAAAGTTTGTGTTTTTCTGTAGTTGTTCTTTTTAAAAAAAAACAAAAAAGAAAACAGAAAAAAGAAACGACAGGTTACTCCAAGCCAACTACATGGAGGGAGACTAGAATCCAGCACAGCAGAGGAGGGAGGACCTAAGTTTAAGAGACACAAAACTATGCAACATTCTCATTAACAAACAGGCATTTATGAACAGTCCAATGAAACATGCAGAAAGCAGATGGTATCGCTCATCAGAAGAAAGTTCAGTGCAGGATATGCTGATCCGAGTGCTGCGGGAACGTTGCAATTTCGTTCCAGCGATAAAACTGGTGAAATTTGACATTTCTGACAAGCATCCGATTTCGTCTGGGAATTTAAATTTGAGATATCTTTCGACTCGCCGCTGCGTTTTCAATAAAAAGATCGAAAACGGGGCGACGGCGTCCGCCGGCCGGATTCCACAAAAGATTTCGGCGGTACGACACGAGTCGCGGTTCTCCGTGTATCCTGCATCAAACATTGGCCATTCTTAACAACATTTAACATCCATTTGGCAGATATGCATTCACATTTAAAGAACAGTAAATCGAAGCAACAAACAAACAGGAGCACGGCTACAGAATCCCTACGGCTCAGCGGCTCGGGGAAGGTTACACTTCACCCTTGCCCGTTTTTGGAGGAGATGGGTTTACATCCCCGGTTTCAGATTCCGCCGCTAAGAACAAGAGCGCAGTGTAACGTTCTCGTTCCGGGTGTTCTCCCTCTCTCTCTCTCTCTCTCTCTATCAGGCTGACTATGTGAAGCTGTGAACTCCAACGCTTCCTTCCACTTCCCTTCGACTGGGTGCTTCGCACGTCTCGCTCATTTTAAGAGCGGCGCCCCAAATGTTAAAAGCCCCGTACGACCCAAAGCTGCGAGCCAATAGCTAAAATAATTTTGCATGCTTTGGCGACACCTCCAAGTGTCACGGCTCGGGGGGGGGGCGGGCTTTCTGAAAGGCTGCCTAATGAGTGTGTGGTGAGTCCTGGCTGAGCGGAACGCCGTCCCGCGTGTGTGTGTGTGTGTGTGGCGACGAGCTCGGCTGGCTGGCTCAGCATCGCCACCAAGTGGTACCTGTGTTCTCCAGAAGAGTCTTTGGGGTATTTGGCCTGTTAATGATCTCCACCAGCTGGTGCAGCACCATGGCAATATACGGCTGCATTTCAGGGCCTGGGGGGGGGGGGGGGAGAGGACGGCATCAGGGCGTCTGCAGATTCTGATTCGAGATGAAAGCATCCACTGTTGACATGACGGAAGGCGTTTGACGTCCCGCTCACCCATTTGTATAGATATCTCTCCGATCGCCCACGTTGCATTGTTGCACACGGATATTAATTCGGGGTTTAAGTTAGTTCCCAATATGGGCATGAAATCAGCTGGAAGAAGGAAAGCAAGTTATTCCAGCGACAGAGCTACATCGCGCCGCGCCGAAAAGAACGGTTTGAGCGACGACGCCACGTTACCGATGCAGGGTTTGACGTGCTGGAAACACGCTTTGGTCAGATCCCCCAGCAGGGCGAAGGAACTCTGACGCACTTCTGGCATTTTGTCCTGAGCAGTCGGGAGAGAACGACAAAAAAGGGGCTGAGCAACGACAAGAGACGGTGCCGGGCGGCGGCGTGCACTCGGCGGGCTCCTCACCTGCATGCACTGGTACATAAGGGTGAGGATGTTGCTACGAGCAACCAGCTGCTCGATGGTGCCTCCCAAACCCTCGGCCAGCCCGCTGAGCAGATCCAGAGCCACGATCATGAAGTCTTTGTCGGGGGTCTCGTACTGGTCCGGCTGGGACTGGTGAAGCTGGAGGGGTGGAGGGGTGGTCAGGGGGGGGTGAGCTACATGAGATTAGCAGGAAGTACGAGCGACGCGTCGCATCATCTCCGACACGGAGCTTCTAGCCGGGGGGGCTCAAACCTGCAGCTGATATGTGCGGCCACTAGAGGGCAACAGGCTGTAAAATAAAAACCTGCCCAACATTACACACACCATAATAAGTGGAATTGGCGCACCTGTAGCATTAGCAACATTAGCATTAGTCCCTGCTTTCATCTTAATATGCAAATCCAAGGAGCCGACACGCCCGAGCCCCCCCCCCCCCCCCCCCACGCACTCACCATGGCCTGAGCGAGGGTCTTCTGGACCAGGTTGACGCAGCGCTGGTACACCGGCTCGCAGTAGGGCAGGAAGCCGCTCTGCAGCGCCGTGGCGACGGACGACAGGCACTAGAGGAGGCAGAACGAGTCAGCGGCGAGTTGGAAGTGAAATGGCATCGACTCCCTGTCCCCTCGGAGACCCCCCCCCCCCCCCCCAGGATTTACAGACGCAGACCCACTTCTAACAGAGGGAAAAGGTCCTTGTCTTCATCTTTCAGCTGGTTCCACTTCTGGATCAGCGGCGGCATCAACATCTGGATGTATTCCTGAGAGGAGCGAGACGCGGGCGAGGGAACAAATCAGGTGCGTCACAGGAGGGGAGGCGCGCCAGCGCCCACGCCCGCGTCCCGCTCACCGGTTTATTGAGGTGGTGCCCCACGGAGTCCGCCAGCGTCCCGATGGCGTCGTAGAGGATGAGCAGGTTCTTGTGCTGGTACTTGTTGAAGGCGAACACCAACGTGTCGAGGATGAAGGCCAGGTAGGGAACCAGCTCGGTGCACGCCTCCTCCTCCAAGGTGGCGAAAGCACTGGATGGATAGGGAGGAATCATACAGCGAGCAGCATGGAGGGGGGGCAGGGAGGGGGGGGGGACCTCCGGCTCACCTGCACGCCGCCTCCTGCACGCGCTTGTTGCTATCCAGAATGCGTTTGAGCAGTTCCGTCATCAGAGGCTTCAGGTAGGTGTCGGGGGGCTGGCCGACCACCCAGTGGGCGTAGCGGCTCAGCGTCCAGCAGGTGATGGAGCGCACCAGCGCCTTCTTGTCAGACAAGCACTGGACCAGGTGGGGAATGAGCTCGGGCAGGTACGCGATCATGCCCTGCATGCAGCCTGAAGACGGGGGGGGGGGCAAGGACAGAAGCGGTTTCCCCTCTGACTCCAGGGGCCGCGTACAATGGTCCCGTCTTTCTGCTTTTCCTCTTACCTTCGGCGATGGCGCCCAGCACGAGGATGCCGGACTCTTTGACGACCCACTCCGGATGGAAGAGCAGCTCTTTGAGGAGGGGCAGGATGTGCAGCAGCAGCTCCTCCCTGAACACGTTGGCCAAGACGTCCAACGCCGCGGCCGAACACTTGCCTAACGTCGGCCGAGGCGGCAGAGAGAGAGAGAGAGAGAGAGAGAGGAGCGTCGTACAGACGCCCGAGGCGGAGCGGGCGCGGCCGCATTCACACGGGCGCCGAACTCACGCAGGTTCCAATCGGAGATGGTGTCGTCGTCGTCGTCCAGGTCGTCGTCCTCGTCCTCCTCCACCTCGATCCCGTCGCCCTCGTGCTGCTGGGCGACCGTGCGGGAACGGTGGAAGCGCGGCCGGATGTCCTGCTCGTTGTCCGGAATGGCTTCGTCTTCCTCGATGTCTCCCTGACGACGACGAGGGGAGAAAGTTCAGCGGCAAAGCAACGTCGGCGTTGTTATTCGACACGCAAAATACGCAGTTAGAAAAGCGCAGTTAAATCCACAAAGCTCACGTTTCCTTGGCCCCCCCCGGACGGCGACGCAAACCGCGGGGGGGGGGGGGGGCATACATCATACATCAGACTGTACAAACTGACCTTGAGCAGGATGATGTCAATCTCAGAGTACTTCATCCCGTTGACGAGCACCGGCGTGAGCCTGGAGGAGAATGATGGAGGGGGGGGGGGGGGCAAGGACGGGTCAGAGCCCACAGACGATCCGTCACGTCTGTGCGTGTGTGTGTGTGCGTGTGTGCGCGCGTGCTCTTACTGGGAGAGGTGTCCACACAGCGCCTCCTTGCACACCGGCTGCTCGGCCAGAGTGAGCCAAAACTCGCACGCCTCCAAGGCGACGTTTTCATCCTGGTCCTGAGTCCTCTGGAGCATGTACTGAAACAAAGCGAGGAAGAGGAGGAGGAAGTCGACGCCATCACGCCAGCATTTCATTCCGGACGCCTCGCTCTCCCTCACCTCGATGATGTTGTGCATGTGCGGCAGGAGGCGGTCGAGGCGAACCTCCAGCAGCATGACCAGCGCTCGGCACACGTTCTTCCTCACTTCTGCTTCTTCGTCAGTCGCCAACGCAAACAGGTTCTGCAAAGGGGAGCGAAGAGACGTCCGGGTCAAAGGTCAAACGGAGAATCAGAAGGTTTCTGCTGCCGACAGGAGAAAAAACAACGACAGCCGTGGGAAATGCAGGAACACACACACACATCCAACTTCCTGTTTGGAGTTCTGGATCCTTTCTGCTTCCTCTTTTAGACACTTTATGCAAATGAGCCCATGTTGCTAATAAAAGCACAAAAAAAACTCTGCATCAGGAACAACATTACAAATGTGAGCCCGCATCAAGCAGGAAGACGAGCGCGTCACATCCCACTTCCCTGATTGTGAAATGGATGATGGATCCTTCTCGGAAAGAGAAGTGAAATGAATCATAAGAAAATAAAAAGGCTCATTTCAGAGTTCCCTTCCAAACCGTTTCACGAAACAAACAGACGGACTTAAAGCCGACCGTTCGGGCCGGACAGGAGACGCTTTCACAGAAACAGCAACGAAGGCGGAGACTCGCCTCGATGAACGGGTCGATGTGCAGCATGAGCGCCTGAGTCCTGCTGATGATGAACTGATTGACGCAGCCGATGGCGTGCGACCTGCAACACAAGCAGCCGCACAACAAGGCTCAGCGCTAGTCTTCTGTTAGCCGGCGCAAACTTCCAACTGTTGCAACGCCACGGCTAAACAACGCTCATCCCCGGAGAGGAAGAAGGCTCCGTACCTGATCTTGGGACTGCTGTGCTTGAAGAACTGCAGGAACTTGGGGATCATGATGTTCAGGGGACGATCCAGCACGTCGCTGTCCAGAATCTCTGCAGAATCCTCGCAGATCTTCTGCAGGGCTCCAAACGCCCCCTGAGGAAAGAGGAAAGAAAGGTGGTGGGGGGGGGGGGGGTGTTATCTAGGCGGGTCCGTCTCCTATTTTTGACTTTGCGCACTCGTCATATAGAAGACCCATCGTGCTCGTCCATCAATAGGATTCCTCAACTTCTGCTCCAATAACCGTCAATTGGTTGCTGAGCAGCAACACAAACACACACACACACACACACACACACACACACACACACAAACACACAACCTCGCCCGTCCCGCTGTAACACCCACCGGCAAAAGGAATAAATAAAAAGCAGTCTGACTAGCAGACGCAACGGCACGGATACCGACGCCGTCTGAAATGTGTTTCCATGGAAACCGCTACCGTGTCTGCATTCCTTTGAGAAGACATACTGAAATGGTCTCAAAAAAAAAATAAAAAATGCAGCCGAGCCAGAGGGATGTGAGGAGACGAGGAGGTGGGGGGGGGGGGGGGGCAGAATAAAGTCTGCATGGATGTAACCGTCCATCCTGGAGATTCCACGACTTTAATAGTAAAAATGCAGCGGCAGACAAATCCAACGAAGAGACACAGATGAAGCTCCAAACTTAAAAACGCAACGGCCTCAGCCTGCAGGGCGGCGGCTTCAGGCCGACCGTCTCAACGGAGAAGGTCAAACACACCAGACCGGATCGCAAAGCATCCCAGCGCGATCCTCCCTCACGGGTCGGCTCCGGAAGGTCGTACAACACAAAGACTGCAAGTCAGGTGTGGGAGCGAGAGGGGACCCCCCCCCCGCCCCCGCGTTCACCCTCCACCTGACCTCCACCGCTTTCCGTCCACCGTTTAATCCAAACGGCAAAAACTGCTCGCAGGCGAAATCTATTAAAAGACGTCGACCAACGTTACACTTTGTACTCGACACCTGCTGGCGTCTTTTTATAGTGTAGGGGGGGGGGACAGCGCGCTTGCATTGGGGGGGGGCTCTTCCTCCAGGACTAACTGCACAGTTGCAGCTCCTGATGCTAGCATCTCTACGTTTAAGATTCTGATGAGCATGTTCCAAATGTTGTCTTTAGATCACAAACATTTAGATCGATCCAGGATGATAATAAACTCGGGAAGAAGCCCAGATTGATTTTCTTTTTTTTTTGATCCCATATTTAGAACCGTGGACGCGACAACGGAAGAAGATCAGATAAATCATGATGGAATCATCCGCGGTGCAAACGTGACGTGGTCAATCTCCACGGCTGAGCGGAACGCCTTCCGTCCCCTTCCGGACGCCGCCGGACGCGAAACGCAAACATTCGGGCACCTTCAGCAGAAATCTGGAGGCAGAAAAGTAACCAGACGCCAAGAAGCGCTCCAGCCCCCGAGCTGAACATCATAGCGGGTCTCCTGAGGAGCTGCTCCTTTTCGGTCGGCGCTAAGCCTCGTACACACACACACACACACGCACGCACGCACGCACATACACGAAGATCCGCCGCAGTAAATAGCTGACCCAAATCTCAGCATCTGCACAAGCTTTAAGAGAAGCCGGGCTGCGGTGCTGCAGGGAGGGATATATTCCCCCCCCCCCCCCCCCCCCGCCCGCTCCCGCCCCCCCAGTCACATCGCTTCCTTAAATTTCAGACAGAGCAGCGCCGCGTAGATCAAATGATGCATTCCTGCTCCAACCAGAGGGCGACCGCTAATCCTGCCAGGATACATTTGAAATCCCCGTCGACAGTTCAGCGGGAGAGCAAAACATCATTGATGCTTCTTTTCTCCCATGATGCACCGGATCAGCCAGCTTCCGTACGACGGCCAGCGGGTTTTATGCGAGGCCAAGTGCGCGGCGCCATTGCGCCGTGCAGACGCTCCCAGCTTCCCCTGCGAGCTACTCGATAATGATTTCAGCGGCGGCGGCATCGATGCTGCAGAGCGAGCGTAAATGTGCCGACGTCATCGGGAACCGACAACATCGAGGACTTCCAGATAAAATCAGGAGCTCGTTACAGAGTTCACCGAATAATAATAATAGATGTGATAAAAACACATCTAGCGTCAGCATCATGGGGTTAATAACGATGACGATGATGTGCAGAGTGGGAGGACTGGGTCGCCATGGTTTCCGGATACTAAGAAAGAGGACAGAACAAGCGTCTCCGCGTTGAATAATCTGGAGCTGCGGCTCCAGCTGTGAGACGGCAGGACGCCGTCCAGATGCGGCGCTGCAGCCGACCTGGCGCTCCCCCCGTTCCCCAACAAACACACCCTTGCCTCCAGACGGGCTTGATTCAACGCGCACGTCTGATTAACGTCCCGCACAAACGAACGAGCCGGATTTAATCCCTAAAAGATGCTCCTGTGCGGATCCCGGCGCAGCCGACATGCCTCAGGGTAAAGCCGTTAAGAGTTTAATAATCAGATCCTTGATGCCTCCTCCCATCGCCGGCGGCCCAGTTGGCGCCTGGGTGGGAACCGAAACGCCCCCCCCCCCCCCCCGCATCGCTCACCTCGCACGTGTTGTAGTCCTCAGAATCCAGCAGCAGGCCCAGTTTGGGCAGGAGCTCCGGCCAGTTCTGCAGCTCCCCCTTGGAGGCAATGGTGGTGATGAGGATACCTGTCAGGGGGGGGGTGGGGTGGGATCAGTCAGGGGCTGCTGGGACAAGGTCGTCCTCGTTTATCTACAGCTCACTCCTTAGGGGGGGGGGGTTCAATGCCCTGCACTGAAAAAGCACTAAAATGCAAGGAAATGTAATTCCCGTCCTCTAAATGCACGCATGACATCATATAAGGTCTAACTAGACACGCACTTTGGCATGTAATCAATAGCCAATGTCATCAATAGCCAATGTAATCAATAGCCAATATAATCAACAGCCAACGCTCAGCAGCAATCCTCTTTCTGTCAGCTCAATGACCTTGGTTCAATGTCACAGTCTGTTACGTCGGCAAAGAAGCAAATCTGCCCCCCCCCCCCAGAGAGAGTTAACACTTCAGACTCCGACTCCAACACGGCGTCGCTTTCATCGCTCCCTGGGGGGGGGGGGGGGGGGGGGGGGGGACTCACCCACTGTGGCCCGGATGAGGGGCGAAGCGTCGCCGACGTTCTCGAGGCACTCGCTCTTGATGAACTCGGACACGCCGTTGGGGAAGTTCTGATAGTGGGCTTTCACGTTGTTCTTCAGGATCAGCCCACTCAGGGACCGGGTGGGCTCATCTAGCAGGGGGGGGGGGGGGTTAAATAAGGCTCAATCAAACACGAGCTTTATTTCTAAACATCCGCGGCGCGTCCAGCTAACGGCGCCCTAATTTGTCTTAACGCCACTTAACGTTTCAGCCAGAGCCAGGAAATGGGTTTAAACTCGGAGCGACCCACATTCTGGGCCATCGGCGGCCGAACGAGCAGCCGGACGGAGGGCTTACCTTCGGATTTCAACTTGGTCAGCACAAAGATCAAGTAATTGTTGAAGTCCGGGTACTGGTTGAGCTGCTCAAGTCGCTGGGAGAGGCGGTTGAGGAGGGAAAGTCAGAAACGCCGATGTCGCGGTGCAGAGTGACACGACAACGCGTGTGTGTGTGCGTGTGTGCGTGTGTGTGTGTGTGTGTGTGTGTGTGTGTGTGTGTGTGTGTGTGTGTGTGTGTGCGTGTGCACAGGGTCATAATTATGTCATGACAGGATTATATTCTGCATCCAACCAGAAGGACAGACAGTCGTGTCTCGGATGCGCTCGACTCGGTGCAAACGTTAAAATTGCAAAATGGCTTTTATTCAATTCACGCGTCACTTTGTAGTTTAGCTTCTCTTGACTGTTGCAGATCCAAAAAATAAAAAGACTCACAAAATATGAGACTTGCATTCGCGTGATTGTTTAGACGCTGTAGGGATGCACGAAATCTATCGAGCATCAACAACTCCACCTGCAGACAAATATGTATTTATATGGTTTAGTATTAGATTAAATGCATGAAAACCATTAAGGCGACCTTCAAGATGAGCAGTTTGCACGATTAAGACGGTGGATGAAACACGACGCGTGAATTGGCTGAGATAAAAGAATTTCTAGGGAGCCGATTAATTCCTGGATTCAACCCGCAGGCGAGCTTTGATTTGCACATGAAATATTAATGCCCATCGTCAGACACCGCCTCGCCGCGCCGCGCCGCGGCCTGTTAGGCTTAGCGGGTCTCCTTAAAACACCGAGCGATCATCACCTGCGTAATATTACCTGCTTCAAGCGGAGACCACCTCGGTAGCTAGCGGCTAGCTAGCCACTAGCAGCTAGCTAGCAGCTAGCCCGTCGCGTCTATCCGACATTACTAAGCAGTAACAGCCTGTCGGGGACTAGCAAAGGATACTTGCTGGACGGATCTCTGCGTGGACGTGTCCGGCGACTGAGACTCTTTGAGCAGCTGCAGAATTTGTTGGAGACCTTGCTCGTCTGGCTTCCACTCGCACTCCATCTTTGCCTCCGCTGCGGATAAAGAAATAGCATTCGCTTAACCAGAGGATTTGCCCGTCAGACGACTTGCGTAGTCGCGCGCGCGCCTCGCGAACGGTGTCCGAACACTTAAACGCGTTTTTTCCGACACCGAGTGACCGTACCTGGTTCGGTAAAAGCCGCCGTGCTCCGGTGTAGCCGACGTTCTGTTGAAATGTGACCGTCTCGTCCGACTCTTCAGACATGGGCCTCTTTACAGCCAGCGCATCCGTTTTTCGCTACAAGGCTGGAAAAGGCTTGCGGGTTCGCGTCGCATATATCCGTCAGCCTCGTCGGGTGACGGCGGTCCTAGTGCGTAACGAGTTCAGATGTTACCCGTATTCACAAACTATCTTACGGCTTTTATTATAATTTATTCATCTTTTTTTTATAACCCCACGTCAATGCTTCTTAATGGTTTATGATGCACTTTCTACAAGCTGGCAATGCTATGTAAGGTTTTTAACGTGGCCTCAAACTTATATTATTCCCAACTGTACTTGAAAGCACCACGACTCGAGGGAATGCGAATTTACTAATGCTAAGCCCCGCCCCGCTCTTCCTCTCATTGGCTCAGCATGACGTCTCTTGCGTAGTTGTAAAAAAAAAACATTTATAAAACGATTACATTATTATTATTATTATTATTCAACAGATAGGACGTTACTATTATAGAACTCGCACATTTAATGCCTGACTGCATTGTGTATTTTATTTATATTATATTTTTTATGTTAGTCTTGTAGTGTTCCTTTCTGTCCACTGGGGGCAGCACACAACAGGAATGCACCTGATCTGCGCCTTCAAAGGGCAGGGAGGAAGAAGTTGGTTCTCCATTCATACGCTGCTGCTGCCTCTCAGCGCACGGCGGTATCGAGTGGACCGGTCTATAAAGTGGAAAGTTTTGTTTTGCTTTCTCAACAAATGTCTCGTTAGTCCTCCCGCTGCGTTAGTAGCGTTTAAATTTAATCAAGACCGTTTTACGAAGCGAGCGAAGAGCCAGAAGAGTTTTGTGCGACCGCCGTGGGGGCTGCCAGCTCGCTTCTTCTTCTTCGCACGTATTTGCGAGTTATTTTCTGCGCCCAGAGGGGGAACAAAATGAGCTTTCTCTTGTGAGTCACCGTTGTGTTATTGTTTCTTTGTGTGTATTCTACTTTTCCTGTGTGGTTTCGCTTCTGGGAAATAGAAACGGGGCTCGCTTTTAAGTTTCACAGCTGTATTGTGTGTAGCTTGTATTCATAGCCGTAGCAGAATGCGGGATAAGGCTAGTTCCTGAATCGGCTTCCGCCTATTTGATAAGATACGCAACGCTTTCGTTCGATGTTTGTCGGAGGTGAGGGACGCTAACATTGTAGATTTTTTTCTTCTTCTTCTAATTTGTAAACACGTCAGGCTAATTAGCAGAATCCATACTTTTATGCACATTTCTGACTCATTTTAATGAAGAGTGGGTCACAGTCTGGCCTGGATATTTACTGGTGTGACGTTCCCGCAGGGAAATTCAGCCTCCGAGGTCGATAAATACCTTAACCAATCAATAATCAGTCACACCACATAGCTGCCAATGTTCCTTTTAAAATAACCCGTTTGTGTCTGTCTGTGGTGTCATTTGAGGGTGGACGTTAAAACGCGCCCCTCCGATGAGGATGTGACACTTTTCAAAGATTACATTTCGGATAAGTCGAGTTGATTCACGTCTGCGTGACTTCCTTTGTCGTATGCAAACGCAAATGTCGTCACAAAGGCCACGTTTTAATGCCTGCGTTGTCTCGCTGCGTCTGATTGCTATTTATTTAACACTATCAATCCAAATGTTGATTGTTTACACGACCAAAAAAAAAAAGAACATTTCTGATTTCGATTCTTTATCTTTGAACTAAATTGAGAAATAATCTGCTGCAGAAGAATAATTCTTTCGTCACAACGTGGAGTTTTAACAGAAAACAGTTTTTGAGTGTGTGTTCTGTTACTGCTTCCCAAAGTTCTTGTCTAATGGGGGCGGTGAGGCGGATCGAACGCGGTGATTCTTCAAAAGGCCTCGTTGGGCGTTAGAGAAAGACGCGTTGTTCGGGTCGCCCCGGTCCAATTCTGCCAAAGCCATCGAGCAACCCTCAGCATTTTATAAAGCACCTCGGGTTAGCCCAGACATGGGCAAACCCAGGCCCGGGGGCCATATGCGGCCCGTTGGTCTTTTTAATCCGGCCCGCCAAACTTGTCCAAATTATATCATTAAATATAATTGTATTATAATTGAACCTCATTCATTTGACCTTTTCCCTGTAATGCTACCTGTAAAAGGCCAAATCCTTTAATGCATTTGCTTTCATGTGTCATTTATATTAGCTCACACAAATACTCCATCCATCTGTTCTTGGTCCGGCCCCTCTGTCAAATTTTAGAACCTATTGTGGCCCGCGAGTCAAAAAGTTTGCCCACCCCTGTGTTAGCCGCTGGTTTGTCTCACCTTTTCTCTCTCTCTCTCTCTCTCTCTCTCTTTTGGAATGTGACTCACAGTGGAAACCGATCAGCCAGGACGTTCAAGCCTAAAAAGAACATCCCGGAGGGGTCTCACCAGTACGAGCTGTTGAGACACGCCGAGGCGACGCTGGGGAGCGGAAACCTGCGCATGGCGGTCATGTTGCCCGAGGGCGAGGATTTAAACGAATGGGTCGCAGTCAACAGTAAGCGGCCATTTTGCCTCCGTTTCAGGGTCGGTCCCGTGTGACGGGTCCAGCCGAGGGTGATCCGCTTGGGTCTGAGATCTCTGAAGGGCCGTGTGCCGTCACGCTGGAACGGTCTGTGTGGATGCTAAATAGTTTACTTCCCCTTTAAAGTAAGACAAAATGTGCCGTCGGTGGAAACTTCCTTTCTTCTTGCGTCGGAGACTCGGAGCGCCTTCAGGGTTTAAGTTTTTCAACATCGTGGGACTTGAAGAGCCCTTTCCGTCCTTTGATTTGACGGTTTCACTTATTTCAGCCTCCATAACGTTGATTACAGTTAATTTTTATGCGTTTCAGAATCCCTTTGTAGCAGGAGGCGAAATGAAAAGTGTCTACTTGTGTTCAACAAGTTCAGGCATCCCGGGGGATGCGTCGGTCGCTGCGATCCCCTTGAGTTTCAAAGAAGGAATATTTGTGTGTTAGTCATTGCTGCATGAGCTGTTTTAACTTGCACAATACTGGAGACGTTGAAATGCTTCGTGAGCCGCTCCTGAGAAGCAGGTTTCAGTTTTTATTCTTTCGGTTTTTATTCGGCCGGAATCCGACTCGAGGAAACTGTTCAGAAGCACAAATTCTTAAACGACTCAAACATTTTAGCCACCGAATGAAAGATACATTTGAACTATATTGTCTGGATTTTTTTGACCCGCTCTGGAAATGTAGTTTCTTGCAGGAGTTTCGACCGTATTTATTTCTGTTTTCCCGGCCAGTGGCTTCGTGCTATTTCACTAAACGTTTCGCGTTGTGACAAAACGGGAGGATAAAAACCTTTTCAATAGAAAATATTAGCTCTGATCGTTGCTCGGCGGCTTGGATGTTTTCAGGACACCAATTCGGCTCTTTCCTCGTTGTTCGTGGGAAAGCACGCCATCTAACTCTAGCAGCTTGATTAGCTGATGCTATTTCTGCTGGAACATTTTGATGTTTGGTCACTTTCACTTTCTCTTTTTTTCCCCAGCGGTGGATTTCTTCAATCAGATCAACATGCTGTACGGAACCATCACGGATTTTTGCACGGAGGAGTCCTGTCAGGTCATGTCTGCCGGTCCGAAGTGAGTTTGACGCTCCGTTTGAGCGAATCGTCGATTCGTAACTGACTTCTTCGGGGAGCTTTTGTCTGCTGTTAAATGTAAACCGAGCTAAAACGGTTCGCCGTCTCTGTTTCTCGTAGGTACGAGTACCATTGGGCCGACGGAACCAACATCAAGAAGCCCATCAAATGCTCCGCCCCCAAGTACATCGATTACCTCATGACCTGGGTGCAGGACCAGCTGGACGATGAGACGCTCTTCCCTTCAAAGATCGGTACGTCTCTGCAGTTAAAGAAGCGTTTTAGCACTGAGCTGATTGTCCCCTCGTCCCCAAGGTGTCCCCTTTAAGCGGAACTTCATGTCGGTGGCGAAGACCATCCTGAAGCGGCTGTTCCGCGTCTACGCTCACATCTACCACCAGCACTTTGACTCTGTCATGCAGCTGCAGGAGGAGGCCCACCTCAACACGTCGTTCAAGCACTTCATCTTCTTCGTTCAGGTACGCCGTCCCGGTCGACGCCCGCGTCCCGTCCTGCGTCTCGTCTCACGTCTCCCCCTTCCGTCTGTTTTCAGGAGTTTAACCTCATCGATAGGAAAGAGCTGGCCCCGCTTCAGGAGCTGATCGAAAAACTGACCACCAAGGACAGATAGACGCCAACGCAGCCCTCCATTTAATCGGTCGTCTAGTTTTTGCACAGATACCCCCCCCCCCACCACCACCCTGGCTGTACGTATGCAGTATATACTATATTTCCATTTGGGGAAATGTTTTTTATTGAGGCCAGGAAGCCGGAAGGGTCTCGATAGGTTCAACGCACCAGGACTAATGCGATCAGGGAAAACGCACGTTAGCATTTTAGGGAATCTTTAGCCGTCTTCAAACGTTCCCGTCATTCGGTCAGACTTTATGCCACTCATTTATGACGAGATCCGTCATGCTCGGATTAACTTTCCCAGCTCACCCACAGGAGAGAATAATATAAACGCGAGGTTTCCGTGCCATGGGGGGGGGGGGTTGGCTTCATGAACGGGATGTACGCCATTCTTTACGCCTGTATAAGCGTTGTCCCGCTCTCCCCCCCCCGGCGTTGTCCCGCTCCCCCCCCCCCCCCCCCCCCCCAGCGTTGCCTCCAGGTTCTGATGACTGAATGTGTTGCAAACGTAGAAACGATTCTAGAATAGAATGATCGACGAGGGACTCGAATAAAAAGTGTTTTCTAGTGGCGTGTTCCTGGATGAAAACAATTTTAACTTGAAGTAGAAACAATTCATAGAGAAAAATAAAAATATTCTGGGGATCTAAAAGTTAAAGTTGTGTATAAATGTTTGCAGATGTTCAGAGTAAAGCGAGCGTCTGGAATGGGATTGCGCCGCCGCCGTCGTTATCTCGAGAGCCATTAAGCACTTTGAACAATTTTCCTGACCTCTCTCGCCTGAATGTTTGTTTTGCGTCGACTGAGCTTCATCACGTGACTGATCATAGTTTCCTCCCGTGCGCCCCCCCCCAAATGAATGTCGAATTGCTCCGCTGCAATTGGTTACGAGGCACAAGTGAGATTTCTTGAGCTTTTTGTACGCTTGTTTGTTGCCCTGCAACCCTTCCCGATCTCAAAGTGTGGCCTACTATGCAATAATTGAGGGCGAACACTAAAAAGGGTCCCCAGACGGCACGTTTTACGCTTCATTAGGAAGCGAATTTTCCTTTGCAAGTGCGTAAGTTCTATGGAAGTCCTTGAACTTGAATTCTGTTTCAGGATGGGCTTCAAATCGGTCGACATCAACATTTTATTTTGTCTAATTTGCGGTTTCAGACGTGTGTAAATATTCTGGTCTGTCTCTGAGATCCATTTCAGAGAGCATGGAGTGATAGCTTTAGCTTTAAGAAATGCACAAAGTCGTTTTTAGAGGCTGCTTCCCCTCTCCCTGGTTTGAATATTAAAATGTTTGTTTTATCGGTTGAGTATTTTATTCCACTTTTACTGAGCTAGCCATTTTGAATGTTACTGCTTAAACCCAGTCATCCTGGAAGCGTCTCATCCCGACGAGATGCCCCCGACGGACTGTTGCCTACGAGTTTCCCTCTTTGACTGTAATGATTTGTAAATAACAGCTCAAGATGGGTTTTTCAATGCTACTGAATTGATTTGTGCTGTTTACAAAGCAAATAAAGTTTAGCTTGACTATTTGAATGAGTTGTGTGTTTATTTATGTAGCTGAATAACATTAGACGCGTTCACTAAATGTGTTTGGTATTGATTCACTGTTTGTTCACACCAGGGAGGGTCTATTTCCTGCGTGCTAAACGGTGAAGACTTATGTCCCGCCCTCCTATGCTTCTGATTGGCTGCTACTTGTTGACGTCGTCCGGGAAGGTTGGTTAGGTTTTACGACAACGGCTGATGATTGGTCGGGATTAGGTCAGAATCGGGAAAGACCAATCAGAGGGCGAGTGGGGCGGGTCATGACTGCGCAATAACAGGAACTCGTGTCTGTTTTCCCCGGAAGGCGGAGAAACATCTGCGAACCGCCATTTCCGGAAGTTCATTACCGCCAAACTTCAAACAAGCAGCAGTTTCAGCAGCTTCTAGTTTGGAGAAGGAGGTTTATTTCTCTGCGGGAGCATGTCTTGTCCTTCAAAGAGGTCCTGCCCTAATTCACTGGACGACTCCATGGAGAAAAGGATCAAACGGATATCGATTGAGGGAAATATTGGTAAGTGCAGTAATACATTTTAATAATAACATTAAAAAAAAGCTTGCTAACCGACATACAAGGATACAGGATTCATAGAAATGTATCTACAGCTGGACTGATTGATTTTTTTTTTGACAGGGAAAATTCGTAAATATTGCTATTAAAGTCCTACCATTTTCCAGACTACTGTAATTCCCTATTGGCAAACGAAATGGCGTCCTCGGTTGCTAATTCAGTCTCATCAAGGTGTAGCTAAATGTTGTCGCTGAATCTAAACGAACTATTTCGTGTTCAGCGGCGGGCAAATCCACATTCATTCGCCTTTTGGAGCGGGAGAGCGGGGACTGGGAGGTAGTACCGGAACCGATCGCCAGATGGTGCAATGTCCAAACAACCGGAAGTGACTTTGAGGTACGGACACGCTGCTTAACACGGACTTCTGGTTTAGTAAATAATGGGGCCCAATGAAGGATTTATAAAGGAATAAAAAAAAAATGGCAGTTACCAGATTTGTATCAAGCTTGTGGTGAAATAACAGGTTTAAATTCCCTCCGTCGCTTGCGTGTTAGGAGCTGTCCGCGTCTCAGAGGAGCGGGGGGAACATCCTGCAGATGATGTACGAGAAGCCGGAGAGGTGGGCTTTCACTTTCCAAAGCTACGCCTGTATCAGCCGGGTCCGCGCTCAGATCAAGTCGGCCAATGGGAAGCTCCGACAGGCCGAGAATCCGGTGCAGTTTTTCGAGCGGTCCGTCTACAGCGACAGGTATATCAGCAAAGCGTCCCAGACACGCCACCACGGGGGTCGTTCCAGAAAGACGTGCAGCAAAGCAATATTTGACCCCCCCCCCCCCCCCTCTCAAAGGTACATCTTTGCGGCGAACCTCTACGAGAGCGAGTGCCTGAACGAGACGGAATGGTCCGTGTACCAGGACTGGCACGGCTGGCTGCACCACCAGTTCGGAAAGCACATCGAACTGGACGGGATCATCTACCTGAGAGCTTCGCCCGAGGTAGCAGACGCGGCTTCACGTCGGGGGGGGGGGTTAGCAACAGAGAGTTGGTTAATGTATTGGTGTTTGTGTGTAGCAATGTTTACAGCGGCTGCACCTGAGAGGCCGAGAAGAAGAGCAAGACATCCCTCTGGAGTATCTGGAGAAGCTCCACTTTAAGCACGAGAGCTGGCTGCAGCACAAGAGCATGACGTGAGGCCCCCGGCGGCACGGCGGCACGCCGGCTTGTCTTGTGTCGCGTTTCTCGTCTTTACCATGAGAGGAGCGCCCGCGTTTACGCGTTAAAGTAAAGCGTTTATTCCTGGGAAACGGTGCCATTTCCCGACTGTAAATAAGGAACTCTGTCCCGATCTGGTCCCCAGCATGGACTTCGAGTACCTCAGTGGCGTGCCGGTGCTGACCATAGACGTGAACGAGGACTTCAAAGGGAGTAAGATTAAAGGCGCCGACATGATTGAGAAGGTGAGGAAAAGTTTGTGATTCAAAATAATCCACTGGATACTGTTGCGTTTTGCCTGCATCCGAATCCTGCAGTGGGATTTGGAGATGGATTGCTCAGAATATTAATCCCACTATTTAACATTAAAATTAAGACTTTTCGGACAAACCTTTTATGCCTAAAACACTTTGAGACGCAGGTTTCGGAGTGAAGTCATTTTATTTCAGTAACACGTTTACTTTTGAAAGTACATTTATCTGAACAAATGCTTTTATAAATAAAGTTCTCAATGTAGAAGTTTGACCTTTTAATGTTACTGAAGCGTAGAGCCCGAAAAGTAAGACGTTGCCATGGTTACCGCTTCCAGAAATGGGACGGTTCATGTTGCGTCTGATATTCTTGCACAAACCAACATTGGACGCTTTTAATTTGGAATCATTTGGCGTGTGTGTGTGTGTGTGTGTGTGTGTGTGTGTGTGTGTGTGTGTGTGTGTGTGTGTGTGTGTGTGTGTGTGTGTGTGTGTGTGTGTGTGTGTGTGTGTGTGTGTGTGTGTGTGTGTGTGTGTGTGTGTGTGTGTGTGTGTGTGTGTGTGTGTGTGTGTGTGTGTGTGTGTGTGTGTGTGTGTGTGTGTGTGTGTGTGTGTGTGTGTGTGTGTGTGTGTGTGTGTGTGTGTGTGTGTGTGTGTGTGTGTGTGTGTGTGTGTGTGTGTGTGTGTGTGTGTGTGTGTGTGTGTGTGTGTGTGTGTGTGTGTGTGTGTGTGTGTGTGTGTGTGTGTGTGTGTGTGTGTGTGTGTGTGTGTGTGTGTGTGTGTGTGTGTGTGTGTGTGTGTGTGTGTGTGTGTGTGTGTGTGTGTGTGTGTGTGTGTGTGTGTGTGTGTGTGTGTGTGTGTGTGTGTGTGTGTGTGTGTGTGTGTGTGTGTGTGTGTGTGTGTGTGTGTGTGTGTGTGTGTGTGTGTGTGTGTGTGTGTGTGTGTGTGTGTGTGTGTGTGTGTGTGTGTGTGTGTGTGTGTGTGTGTGTGTGTGTGTGTGTGTGTGTGTGTGTGTGTGTGTGTGTGTGTGTGTGTGTGTGTGTGTGTGTGTGTGTGTGTGTGTGTGTGTGTGTGTGTGTGTGTGTGTGTGTGTGTGTGTGTGTGTGTGTGTGTGTGTGTGTGTGTGTGTGTGTGTGTGTGTGTGTGTGTGTGTGTGTGTGTGTGTGTGTGTGTGTGTGTGTGTGTGTGTGTGTGTGTGTGTGTGTGTGTGTGTGTGTGTGTGTGTGTGTGTGTGTGTGTGTGTGTGTGTGTGTGTGTGTGTGTGTGTGTGTGTGTGTGTGTGTGTGTGTGTGTGTGTGTGTGTGTGTGTGTGTGTGTGTGTGTGTGCGCGCGCGCGCGCGCTGCTTGAGGACAAACACGGCTGAGACAGGAAGTGACGCTAACATCCCGTCTGGTTTCAGGTGAAGGAGTTCTTGAGCACGTTGTGAAAACCGACGCCCGCCGGACGACAGGAGGGAGGACTTTTGTTTTACATGGAGTTTTATATTTATAAATATTTAAATACCAAATGTCTGATTTCAAACTGACAATAAACTGAAGTCTTATTTTAAGCGTCTCGTGTGATTTCTGGAAGTTATCTGATCACAGAATATCGACATTTCCACTCCGGGAACGTTTCCCAGTTCCCCCAGAAGGTGGCGCCAGTTTCCGGAACAGCGCTCCCAGTTGGCTGTTCTGGACTTCTTAGCCCCCCCCCCCCCCCCCCCCCCCCAGAATGTGATCAGAGCAACCCGAGGCAGGTGCCTTCGCGTTTTTACGCATGATGTCACCCTAATAATGGAGCTCAGAAAGCAAACAGAACCGGACCCGCCTTAATGGATCTAATGTCGGGTCAGCTGACTTTAACGCGTCAGGCCGGTAAATGTATAAAAAAGAAAAAGCGAGAAGCCAAAATATTCTCTGTGCGTTTTGTACTCTTTAATTAAAAGTGGAGACTTTTGTAAGATTCCAAAATAAACTGCGCAAAAGTGTCGGGAATCATCCAAACACAAGAAACTTCCGTTTCTCCAATGTGATTTGAGTGAAAGTACGAGTCGCCACCCAGGAGTAACTTTCTGACCCCCCCCCCCCCGGTGGCGTCACGCAGGAGGAGGGATGGCTCATTAAATATGGGGGGAGGAAGACGCGCCGCGCTCCGAGTCTCCGCACGCCGCCAGCGAGGCTCGAAACGAATTAACCGGAACGGGAGTCCGGCGGGACGTGAAGATCCAGTTCGGCCGAGTCGGTCCGAGTCGGTTCGAGTCGGTTCGAGTCCGAACAGTTTCCGCTCCTCTTGTAAACAGAGCCGGTGACGCTTTCTTCAAACAAAGAAGAATCCAAAGAGGCAAAGTGTCGCCATGACTTCCGAGAAGAAGTAAGTCTGAGCGGCTCTTCAGAGGAAACTTTCCTTTTATCTCGTCTGAGTCGCGCGTATTTCCTGCCCACGGATCAGGTGAGGATCAAAGGAGGTCTCTTCCCCGGCGCGTCACTTTGACTGTACTTGTCGTAGCTCTCGGTAAACCGTGTGAAGTGAACGGCGTTATTGATTATGCTTCTGATCACCTTCGTGGACTTTCCCGTTCACACCCTCGCCTGGATAAGTCGCCGAGCGGCCGCTAATCTATTTTCCGAGTGCGTGTGTCAATTAGAGAGAGACGCGGGGGGGGGGGGGCGCGGGCATGCCACGCGGTGGAGTCGGTCTTTGTGCGCGCTCCTCGCCGACAACATTGCGCAATGACGCACCGCTTCTGCGCGCTGTTGTTGCGCGTTTTCCTGACAAGCAGCTGGAAGTCATCAGCTTGGTGGAAGTTCTGACAGTCGGGATGCCCCCCCCCCCCCCGAGCCGGAATGGATGCGCTGTCTGGCGGCGACGTGGAGATGATTTCTCCCCACGCCGCGCTTG